>NW_009607616.1:0-12107 GCF_000690535.1 Cariama cristata | reverse complement strand
GGCCGGAGGGCTGCCCGGCTCAGGCTGGAGGGAGCTCGGGCGGAGCAAGCGGGGTGCTAGGGTGCGGAGAGGGGGACTGCGGGACCCACCCTGGTTTCTGGGCCAGGTTCTAACTTCTTTTACGTCTGCATGCATAGAGTAAGCTGAGCTTTATGACTTTTATTCCTGCAGTGGTACGATCTCTTCATCTGGACCGTTGCCACTCTTAAAGACCAGTTTTCAAAATGCAGCGTAAACCTACCAACCATGATTTCTTTCTCGCTCACATAGGTTAGTGAATTGTTTGTAAATGCTGGGGCACTACTTCTGTGCAGAATAATTATCCTGTTCATCAGTGGCTGAATAAACCCTGAAGTTTATTTACTTTTTATTTACTTTTCTGGGGTGTTATGTGCTTGTTCTAACTGCTTCTTTGTCAGCTTGGTTCAGTTCAAGTTCTTAATGTTGCAATTCATCGCTAAGCTGTCTTGCATCATAAGCCCCCAGTAATGCTGTCAGACTGGCTACGGCCATCCTGTTGTGAAGGAGAGGGCAGGTACAGGGAAAAGAAACAAAGTTTGAGAAAAACAGAGGTATCAAATAAAAAAACCCCCACCAATTAAACTAGAAATCAAACTGAAAGTAGTAAATTATCAGTACAGATCTAAAATGCTAGTACATTTTGTTATTTAGAATTTAAAGGCCTTTCTGAATAGACTGGTGAATGCAGAATAAACACAACTTTTACTGTTATTTGGGAGGTAATAAGCAAGTTGTCATGTCTAAAGAATCACAAGAAATAGGGCTTATTGTCTTCATGCTTTGAAATGCTCCACTCTAAATCACAGGTGCTCCCCTTAAAAAAAGCTTAGAGACTCTAGCAATTATGAGAATGTGGATTGCATGGGAAGCTTCAATTAAATGCAAGCATTTATATTTATACAGGTAATTTATTTTCTCACCAGCCACAGATATGCTGAGTGGGAAGGCTGAAGAAATTCTCACCATTGCAGGAAATAATCACTGTAGTTAATTTTTAAATTTAATAGCAAAAGAAATCACAGTTGCCTCGGGGAGGGAGTCACCTGCAAAGTCGGATAACAGACAAACAGAATAACGGCATGAAGCTGAAATGAAAGATTTAGCACAAATCAGCAAAGGTCTAGGCAGCCACTGCAAAGGCACTCGGAACATACTCCAGTCAACCTGGGATCTGCAGCAGCGTTGAACTGCATGTGAAGCTGTAATGGTGATTGTTAGAAATGGACCTCACACGGTATCCTCAGTCTGACCACGTTCCCAAGGTTAAGAGGAATTCAGATCCAAAAGGCATTGTTTGAGAAGTAATTCCACAAATAAACTATTACTTACAGTAAAGATAGAATCTAGCTCTAAAATTAATAGAATAGTAATATATTTCTGTGTAATCTTGAATGTGTAAGCATGCTAGATGAAATCAGGGCCTCCTTTGGGGCAATGAAAATGTGACAATTTTCTCACTGAACAAAGCTTGGAAGTGACCAGTGTGATAGTTCACCGTCCTCTGGCTATTGCCCTGATTTTTCTGGAGTTGCCTTTTTGTTTTAATGTTTTACTCGGGAGATAAAACCTGTGGAAGGTTTGTGAAGAAACAACCCTTCAGTCCAGCCACCTTAATGGCTCTATGCTTCATGGTGTTGGTGATGCTCCGGGGAATGTCCTGCAGCAGAATCAGTGCTGTGGAGATGGCTTGTCCCAAACATTCATGTGTTTACAGTAGTCTGTGACTGCTAGGAGAAGTAGAAAATATACTTGTTAATAAAAAGCACTGTTGCAGGTAACAGTACCATTGATCCAAGAAGACAGTAGGTTCATTTCAACTGCTGCTGTCAGTGCGTTACTCCTGTACAGGGACAGGGAGTCATCAGGCACTGAGGAGCCTCTCCAATATACAGCTGCTCAACAGACTATATGATATTGACACTGGGAGCGTGTGTCTTCAAAAGAAAACATCGTATTACACTGTTATTTAGCTGGCATAATCCAAGCCCTGTTCAGCGCTTGCAGAGGAACCGCGACTGCTGAAATAGCCTGTTTCCACAAAGCACTTATCAACACTTGCACAGGGAGAGCTTGGCTTTAAATTGTCTGCACTGGCTTTTTGTTTATTCATTTTTTAACTACACGCAGAGCCAAGTCTCCACTGCAACTGACACAGTTTCACTTTGCAAATCAATGAGACAGTGCTACAAGGGCAGAAAAGTCTCGCCTGTGAACTTCATGTTGTTCAGAGCTGCTGAACTGACATCCCTGACTGACTGCTGTCTTCATGGAACTAATCCGTGCCAAGTGCCTGAACTCCCCAGTGGCTCTCACCGCCCACCCAGGCTGTTCCCTAGCGGGACCTTCTGGGGCAGTCCAGGCTCCAACCAGCAGTAAGTTGCGGAAATGTGTCCTCTCCCACTTTCCAGCCCCAGCTTTTCCTTAGGGAACTCTCTGCTCTGTTTAGGGACAAGTGCTTCCAAGGCAGTGAAAATGAGAGCTGCTGGTCTGTCCGCAGGAGTAGAGAGTAGAGGTTGACATCAGTGGGACAAAGATGAGTCACGGTATTACTGGAAGGGGTGAACTTGGCATCCCTGCTTGATAATAGGCTGTGAGAGTCTAATGGAAGAAAAAATTGTCAAGTCTATTAAGATGCGGTCAGAGTGTAAGTCAATTAATGAAAATTAGAGCCACCTAGGTTATTAAATTAACATGAGATTGTCAATAGGAAATATAGATTGCTTTTGAATAATTTAAAATTATTTAAAGCATGGTAAAAATGAAAATCTCACAGACTCCATAATGCAAAACTTAGTTTTGATTTTATTACTGTTTGAGTTGTTTTTAATATTTTTCTTTCAACTTCATGATCATTAAAGGAAAGGAGCTTTAAAGAGCAGCCAAAAACTGCAAAAGCTGTTATGAGGCAAAAGCTCAGAGATGGCTGGAGATGAGCTGTGATTCTGCAATGTGATCCATGGCAGAGCTGAAATCAGGTAAGGCCAAATGTGTCTAAATGCAGTCCTTGCGTGCAAAAAGATAGATCAAATTTTCTAGCCACTGACTCTGTCCATATCACCCATTCAGGTGATCAGGACTAGACGTCCTGTATTGCTTCAATTACTTTGGTCATTACATCTCAAAAGCAAGTTGGACCTGCCATGCCTGATATTCCTGTAACTCTCAAAACATGTGGCCTCTGCCACTTAAGCTGTGGCCTCCAGATAAGAATTTAGCATTTTGCACTGCCATAGACTCCTGGAAATAACCGGCATATAAACAAAGAGAACATGAGCAAACTGCCTCCCTGGCTGCAATTTCCAGACAAATTTGGTGAATAGAGCTCAGCCCTGACTCAGGGTATTCCTCAGAGCTGGAAGAAGAAATCTAAATGTACTTACAGCATGTGTTGCCATTCCTGAAAAACTGGTTCCACCTGTGGGTGCTGAGCTTGTAACAGCTTCTAGCCAACCTGTCCTCCCTGGCTGGAAGTCAGAGACCTTAAGGGAGCAGAGAGGGGAAATATGCAGGCTTATGAAGAGAGATTCATGTTCCTACCAAGCACTTTGGGGACTAGTTGATCCCTACAGAGGGATGGTATGTTCAGCATGACTGAAAGTATTAGCTGGCTGAGCCCTGAAACCTCAGAACATTGTGTACGCTGCTTAAATCCAGTTTAGTCATTGCTGGAAGGAGACAAGGGTGCCCTATCAGAAAACAACCCTGACACACACCTGTACTTTGTCAAACAAGAAATGCTGAAAAAGTTTTCTTTAACTATCTTTATTTCCTTTCCTCTCTTTTTCTTTCTTTTTTTTTTTTTTTTTGTTCTGAAGCTGATCTTGCTTGCTTTCTGACTGTTCCAGGATGAATCATGCAGTCCTACATGTCTATCTGTATAGGAAATGGTACTGTGGAAAGTAGACCTGACTAATGTCCCCTACAAGGAGAAAATTATAATTGATGCTTTTTAACTACAAGTTTCCTGCATTATGGTCTAGTTTTTCAGCTTATAATCATTAACAGTATAATAGAGACTTAAGTAAATTGCTGTCTTTTCCTCTTTTGTAGCATATATAGGTCAAATTTTCATGTTTAATGGTTATTATCTCTGACACTAATTAGTGCGCTGACTGGCTGACAAAGGTCACATCTGTGTTTTCTTCATTGCATACAAACATGGATAGGTCTGTGTGCTCACACCAACTGATTCTCCTAATTGCTGTGTCTTCCGGAGTCATTTCCCCCAGTGTAAAATCACTGGTTTGACTTGGTAACTGCTTTACACCTACTTTGTACTTATGTCAGTGAAAGTCAAGGTTGAGGGCAAAGAGTGTCAGCAGTCATCACATCCACAGCACATGTCCCCTATTCTGCACTTTATAAGTCACAGCGATCACAGTTCATGCATCCTTGACTTTTCAAGCTCTGTGCAGTTGCAGTCAAAGGGATGAAGTTGCTTTTCCATGAGGAAATGAATGGAGCTTTTATTCCTTGTCTTTGACTAAAGCACTTAGATGGGTTTAGGCCCAGCAAATTATTTCTAATAGCAGGCAAAATTGATCACCCAGGTACTTTGATGCAGCCCTTTTATTTACAAAGAAAGCACAAAATTCTGTTTCCTTGATCAGAGGGGGAATCAGGCAACAGCTGACACTTTTTCTGCATGCAATTTCAGGCCTTTCAGCCAGCACTTTACCCAGAAACACTCCACCAGCTTTTTTTCTCAAGGTCATTCTTGTAGAGTTTATCTGATTCTGCCTGATTTTGAGAGAAGGCGACTCCTGTTAGACCACAGGAGCACACAGTTGCTCCAAGCACCGCCCTCCTCCCCGCATCTTCAAAGCCAAACATTTTTCAGTCAGGAGAAATTCCAGGTTTGCCCTTTTGCCTTCTTTCTTAGGGTGGCTGTTCCTGTTTCAGCTGCCTGCTTCTGTACGAGACCTTGTTTGTTTCTTATACAAAAGACTATCCAATTAAAGGGAACATTAAACCTGCTGGGGTCATAAGCTTTTGCCTGAACTCTGTGTCTGGATGGCATTAGAGTTAGATACTCAGCATGAGTCTTTGTGCTGATGAAGAGCAAAAGACCTTTGCACACCTAATTGCCAGTGATGAGGAACAGGAATATGTGATGGAATTGGAGCGAGAGAAGATTCTCACTGCCCAAGTGAAGTTTTTACTATATGTTCCCCTTGCCACTGGAGAGAAATATCCTGTTGACCAATAAGCAGTATGCATTGCTAAACTGGGTTGAATTTCTCTGCATTCTTTGCCCTACTCATCATATTTAACCTTGGATTTATTTATAGAGAACCGCACAGAAAATCGTATTTAAGAAAGGAAGAAACAGAAAGAAAGCCTGGACATCGTGTGTTTTCTTACAATATTGTCCTGGACAGTTTCCAATCTGTTAATGAATGAACACTGACATCTAAACCATCCCCAAGGGAGGTTCAAGATCCATCTGAGCTCGGTAGGAGCTTTCTAAATAGCTGTAACAAGGCCATACTTCAAAAGAAATACATTTTGCTATTTTTAAAACATGTGAGTTTTGGAAGGCTTTGAATATCAAGATTAATTCTCTGTCTAAATCCAGTAGAAGGCATCACTGACTGGTCAGTCTCACTCAAATCTTGAAGATTTTAATATTGCCTGGAATCTGGATTTGATGTTCTAAAAGTTTAAGGTATGACTGTGTTTAGTTTGCTTTTTTTCCCAGAGCAGACTGTACATGTACTTATCAGATTCCTTAGTATATCTCACTGGATTTATGTGAAAAATATATTACATTATCTATCAGCACTTGAAATTTTGACTCAGGGATTCTAGTTGGATAGATTACTGAGCAATGTTTAATTAAAAGATTTAATGATACTCTGAACAAGACACGACTCACTCTTGAACAACACGAACAGCTCCTATGTGTGAAAAAAACCCCAAGGACCCAGATGTTGCCTTGCACAGTATGATGCTGTTTGCAGTAGGCAGCAATATAAGATGGCTGTGGAAGCAGGGCACGGCAGCCAGGCAGGTTTGGAGACTGGATTATGCACCAGGTCACTAAAATTACAACGTGAAGCTGAGTGAACTATTCTCAGTGCCCCGCATTAGACATCCACCTTGGATGTCTGAGCTAAAAAGCTACTCTGCTCTCTAGTACAGTCACTGAGTGTCCTGTTCAGAACTGCCTTTCAGAGGTGCCTGTCCCTTTTCATTGCCTATAATAGGTAGTCTAAGGAGCACAGATTCCTTATTTAGCCACCTGAGTAATTAGCACAGTGAGATGTTATTTAATATGTCTCTGTGCTGAGGCCTTCATCCTAAAGTGGTGTACAGTTACTATTATTGGAGAGAAGGAGAATGCAAAGTCCAGAACAAGAATTCAGTTGTGGAGGCACTGAGGACATTTGGCTTCAGAGGCTCGGTCCAAACCTGTTAGAGAAATGGGCCAGGCCCCAGCTGTCACTGGTGTTTGCTTGGTTGTAGGGAGAGAAGGGAAGGATTGAATCTTGGCTGTGATTATTTCGTGTGAATGCACAAGTACTGAATGCTCTGTCAGAGGCAGTTCTTTAACATGGGAAAATATCAGTCCTGTGTTTGCTTTCAAAGCTGTGCTCTTGTTTGTTCCGGGGTGTAACTGCACCTTCATGTTCTCATTGTGTAAGCCCGGTCTCCTCAGCAAAGCTCAGTGTCTGACTTGTCCCATTTAAAAGAAGACCTTGCTCCTATTTTATTCCAAAATGCTGGACTGACTGGCACAGACATTTGGGTTTATTCTATGATGTGTGGATATGGGCCATAATGATGCTACTGCTTAGTTAAAGGTTACTAATTACTGTCGCAGAGATTGCAGTTCCTGACACCTTGGTGAAGTTCAAACTAAATAAAGGGTTTTTTTTTGACAGCCTAAATGATATCAGCCTTACAAAAACAATGCATGTTGTTTGCACCTTCAGAACATGGGAAATGTCCTGACCAGGGGGCCATCTATGCCAGTTCACCATCTCAGTTGGAGAAACCAAAGTGTCTTCAGTGTTTCATTGCTTTTTTGTAACTAAGAATTCACTTCATGCTGCAATTTCTGATTCCGTTTTACCAGGTAAACATTCAGCTCTGGATCAGATGTTCATGCTGTCAGAACAAAAACATCTGAGCAACATGTCGCTATTTTTATGACAGTGATGTTTTGACCTCATGCCAGCATGACCCAGGAACAATTCCCATTAAGTCTATTGATGGGAGTCTTTCCTCGAAGGGGACGCTCAGGAAACATTACCTGAATTATCTTTTAAAGTAGATTAGTTAAATTTTATTAAACCCTATGCAGATATTCATATTCAGAGTAAAGTGGCAGTAATCTGATTTAGTGTACTTCACTCTGAAACTGAAGAAAGCTAAATCAAATGAAGGCCACTTGAATTCTGAGTAACAGCACTCATGCAGGACTCCAGTGTAACTTCACTAACCACTTTCAAGTCACACTTGCCATTAATTTGGATTAATTTTTCTGACTTTCTCTGTGAAGATAAGGGACAATAAAATCATCATAGATGACCTGACCATCCGTTCTGCTTCTCCTTCCAAGAAAACATTATGGGCCTAGCTCCTCCTGAATATTGGACGGTTGGTTTGGAGTTCTGGATCTGAAGGTTGCTGTTTATTTCTAGTCTATAGTCAATGCTTTTCTCCCTTTACTAACCGTTTACATTAAGCACATCAGTGTAGAACCTTAGCATTTGTCCAGGCAAGAACAGAAGGGTACTGCTGTCTGGTGTTGATGTTCCTGTGGTAGAGCTGTGCATGTGGAAAAGTTGCAGTGTATGTGCCTGGTTTAAACATGTAGCTTCAGCTGTTCTGTATCAGGAGTATTAAATTTACTTGTAGATTTAAAATAGGTGAATGATTTGGCAGCTAAAAGGTCAGGACACATGCTGTTTATTTTGTGCTTTGCTTTTCCTGATTAATAGAAAATCGTAGGATCTGATATTATTGTCAATGACTTCTGGTGTAATGCCTGTGCAGACAAAATGTAGAATACTCCTGTTGTATCCCCCATACCTTTCCCCAGCTTTGTATTTTGTCACAGTTGCAGTGCGAAGTACTCCAGCACTCAGCCAGCATATGTTCTAACTCACAACGGTCTCTGTGGAGGGAGGGGTATTGACTTCTCCATAATGTGCAGATCAAATTTCAGGCTTTTAGAGTTTTGTGCATTTGCCAGGTACACTGAAATACAGATAACCAGCTCTTGCAACCTTCATGTGACTTTGGCAGCATGCACGTGGCTATTCTGCATGGCGTATGGACTCACCTCTTCCCCAGAGATGGCATCACTGCTATAGGTATGCACCAGTCATTTTCCCTATCTGGATTCAGTGTCAGGGGGATATTAGCCTATGTGAGAAGCATCAAGAAGGTTTTGCAGTCCTGAGAGAAACCAGTGCAAATTCACAGCATTGAAACTATTTGACCTAGGCTGCATTGCAAAGCACCCTCCCTGGGAACAGGTCTGCCTCTGGGTGTCACCTTGGCAGCACTGTGTTCTAGCTCTGCATGCCCTGCTGACCTTCTTTTAGTCTGTTCTGTGAATGCACTTGACCTCCTGGCAGCCATGAGAGGCTGTGCTGTCGCCCTTATACCAGTACATCAGCCCACCGTTGCAGGGAGACAGGCGGCAGTTAGACCCTCCTCTGGATCTGGAAACGGGTCTTCGCTGAGTGTGCACAAGGACTTGATATGAGGAGTACTATAGAGCTTTTTCTGCACAGATACTAGGCAATCTAGAACAAGCTTTAATAAATTAAAAAGGTAAAGATGAAGACCACAAGGACATATGAGGAGAGGATCTATCCTCAGCTCAGCTTTAAAAATGAAGCAGCAATACAAAAAAAGCCCCCACAGAATAACGTGCTTTAGCACACAAAGCAACAAGAGCCCAGAGCTTCTGCAGGTCCCAGGGGGATTTTAGAAGCAGAGTTGGAGCTAGGCTCGGAGAGCTGGCTGGGGGGGCTCTCCGAGGAGGGTATGAGCTGGCTGTGCTCCTTTGTGCCAGCGAGAAGCCAGGCAGCAGCACTGCTGCTCAGGGCTGGGACCAGTGGGGGGGCAGAAAGGCTGAGTTAGAGGCCAAGATGGGCACATTTGCGACTTACAGAATTCAGGTCTAAAGACGACAGTGAAGCCATTGGGCAAGGAAAGAACTGGGGAGGTTCTGGGGACACTATCGTTTCCGTGTTTGACAAGCAGAAGACAGGCACACAGGCACTGTGGAAGGAGCGTGGCATTCAGGAAGCTCATACTCCCCTCTCTGCCCATAGTCGGAAGCAGCTGAAGCCCCCTGGGAAGCCTTGGCCTTGCAAGTGCTTATTGGGTTGCTGTATACATTGAGTGCCCTGGGGCTTGGTTTGTTTTTCCATGCTAAGCCGCTTTCCATTGCGTTTAATATTATACAGATAACAAACAAACAAAATAACAGTAAAGCTGTTCTCACACGTACACACAAAACCATGTATGCCAAGATTCACGGGTTCAGGCACAGCTGCTGCCTCATTCGTTTTAAAGCTTCTCAGCAAAAAATTGCAAGCAGGCCTGTCCTGCAGTTCTTGGGTCTTCCCCAGGAGATCTGACAGAATTCAGTTTTCTGAATTTCAGATCGGACAGAAATGAGAGTTTTGTGAAAAGCATGTGGAAACACAAATCTCATGTAATATTCTTTTCTCACAGGAGTACAAGCTTTAAACTGTCCTGAGCTGTGAAATTCTGATGGGGCCATTACAAAGAAATGAACTGAGCCTCACAGTAGCTCTGAGGGAGAAATGTTACTTACAGCCTGCTCAAGCACTGCTTTTAAAAGGCATTTAAATGTCTCCCTCACATATTCCAAAAGATTAAAGTAATTTTTTCAAAAGCAGCTCTTGACTGTAGATACCTATTTCTAGAACCTGCAGGCCTGTTGTTTCTCAGAATGACTGCGTATTTATACATAGGGTACTGAAATATTAAAAATAAAGAAGCATTTCTTTATTCTCATCTTTTTGTAGGATGGGTGGAAGATAAATTATCCAACAAAAGGATTTATTCTTACAGCACTGAATGATTAAAAATTCAGAGATTCTTCCTTTTTCCCTCTTCTATCTGACTGGGACTCGCCTTTAGAAGATGATTCCCAAGAGGCCACATACACCATGAAGCTCAGAGGCAGGTAACCTGGTCAGACATGGCTTGTGGCTAGTTTTTCCCAGTGGCTGGCTCCAGCCTTTGCCCAGCAAAGCTTCTTCTCTATGGAACAAGCCTCTGCTGAGCACCTAACAGCCTGGGCAAAAATATTCCTCTTGAGGTCAGGCCTTTTAGGCCATGTGTTGCCTAAGTTAGAGCGCAGAAAAAGCCTCAGAAATTCTAGTGAATTGTTTATGGTTTCACACAGCTAAAACCAGCCCGTCAGTCACAGTTTCAGCTATGGTCTCTGTTCCTGCAGGGAAAACCTGTTGTTAAGAAAACAACCATTATCTTATCTTCAGACTTTGGAAATATTAACATGAGCTTTGTATAATGATTCAAAGGTCTGCCTATATATGATGACAGCTATGAAAAGAAACCTATCCTAGATGACTGAATACACTTGTGCATATATTTAAAATATAATATTGTCTTTTTAGTTACAAAAAGAGTGCAGAATACATAAAGGTGACGCAGCGATGCTCACACAACGCAGTCTTTTGCTGGGTTCCTTCAACTCCGGGAGACTTAAGACTGCTGAGTTTACTGCTTGGACACCCAACAGCTTGAAGGATCAGGCCCTCCATTTGGTGAGCTCAGGCCTTTCCTCACTGAACCAGGTTTTTCTGGGTGCTGACCACTCTCAGTACCTCTGGTTTTACAGTTACATGCAGGAATCTGGTTTTCAAAACAGCTACTAAGAGCCTTGAAGATCTTAAAGATGCCTGGTCAAAATTTACTTCCACAAGCACCGAATTGTCCCTGAAATGTAAAGAGAAAAGCAGGAGGAGTGCTACCTGCAGCTACTTTTGAACTGGACTGCAAAGCCTACTACCTACCATACACATAATGCCTAGTGTAACAGCACTCCAAACCCTGGCTGAGTTATAGCTGTAGGTAAGATAGTAAACTATTTGAAAATTAGTATCGTATATTTAACTTTTCACATTAGCTAGTTTGGAGCAATTTGAATTCTGCTCACACATCCCACTGTATGCTGGCTAGTAAAAGAAATTAACACTTTTGCCTCATCACCTCATAAAGTATCATAAATTTGAACCCGGTATGAAATAAAAAGAGTCTGGAAGATCTTACAGGATTCTTCATGTTTTAACTCCAACTGAAATTGTTAAAAGTAAAGAGAAGTGAAGAGAATTGACAGAGTCAAATTAACCCATGTGGTAGCTAAAGAAACCTGGGTAGCTAAGGCCGACATCAGTCTGACCCAGTGTAGATGTTGTAATCTCATTAACTGGCTTCAGAAGCAAGAGCAATTAAATGACGGGTAAAAGCAGTGCTAAGGCTGTAATTTATTGCATGAGACCATTAGTGGGAAAACAACCTTTTGACAGAGAGAATTAATTTTTTTTCTCAGTCTGCTGGAAGTTGGGAAATACGAGTAAATAAAATGACCTCTGACACGGTATGTTTCCTAGGATAACTGCCTAGCTGTTTGGGTAACAGATAATTTTTGGCCACTTGTATAACGTTTTGATACCAAACAGCTTTATTTTGTCTACTTGCATACACATTTACTGCAGGCAGCAGCTCCTTCCACGAAAGGATTTAGTCGGAGGTGACAGCAGTAAACGTTTGCCGGCAAAACCTATACACAGAGTTTGGAGGACAAAGCCCAACCAAACGCACCGTTCCCTGGATCTGGCTGCTTATAAATGCGGTCAACAGAGAAACAAGGAATTCGGCGGTTTACCACCACCACCACCGGCGGCAGAGAACGGCCCGCCCTGTCGACGGCCTCACAAACCCACCCTCGTTTCCACCGGGGCACTCGTTGTTCGTGGCCGTTTTTCCAAGTGACCGGCAAAGGGTGTAATGTCACGGTCCCCGTGCTGGCCATTTACTGTTTCTCCGAGCGGCTCCTCGTTCTGGGG
>NW_009607615.1:5736-14573 GCF_000690535.1 Cariama cristata | reverse complement strand
TACAGATGTGTTTTCACCCTTCAAGATTTCGGGAACCTCATTCTTTTTTGGTCTGACACTTGTTTAATCTATTTTATTTTTTTTTTTCCTGCAAACTTGATTGTTGAGTAGATACTTGTAAATGTGTGAGGTCTTTGCCAGGACTGTTTGGATCTTCCACTGTTTTAAAAAGATGCATCTGCTATCACAGGTTCCTGTACTAGAAAGTGAAAGAGTCAATTATAGAAGGAAATTACATGCTGACATAAAGGTCAGAGAGTAGGTGAGCAAGGGAAGTTCTGAAATTACACAGCCATTGCAATTAAGGTCTGATAGTCCTTCTTCTACGGGTCATAGGATCTGTGGCACTTTTGATAAATGTTTTAACTTTTTTAACAGAGCTCTCAAGGATAGCAATGGCTGAGGAAAAAGTTCTCTTTACAAAATCAATTACAGGAAAAGAGTCAAAAAGTTCTTTCAGTTTCCCTAACCTCATTTACTCCAGGTAGTTCAACTGCCCCTCTCGGCCTCAACGTTCTTCTTCTACACGCACTTCTACTCTTTCCGAAACTACACTGGCTAAATTCAGCTCTCTATGTACACATACTGTTACATTTGACAGAAGACATAAAATTTCAGATTTCGGCTTGACTAACTCTTAATTTAAGATGCAAAATCATGAAAGAATACATCACATTAGTTTTCTTCTAGGACTGATTTAATGAAAAATGGAACCCTATTGAAATTCTAAGCATACTTTGTATTCAAAATCCCCAAATCTCAGTGGTGGGCTGTGTAAAACACTCTCTGTTCATAGCAAAGAACTGGTTTTGCTCTGTTTGGAAGCCGGTACAGTGACACTAAAAGAGAATACTGCTGTGATGGTAAACAAGGCAGTGAGACTAAAAGTCTTCTAAAAGATAAAAAGGAGTGAAAAATAATAGTAGATCTTACACTATTAGGGTGGTCTTAATAACCCTGTGTAGAGTCTTAATTTGCATTTATATTACTAGTGAAAGGAACTGGTTGCTGGATCATATAAGGAACTATGTTCTTCCATTATTACAAAGCTCCTGACTGAAAAAAACCTGTGGCTTTCTCTGAATGGCAAGAAGTAGTGAGGAGTGGAAAAAAAGGGTTACCTTTAAAGAAATCCTTCCTTTCTCTTGTAGGTAAACAGACTAAGCTGTGCATTTTTCATGACAGCTGTACTCACTTTTGCAGGACTGGTATGCGGAAGATCACTCTAAAGCATTAGACAAAACTACACCACAGCAAAACCTAGGTCTGGATTATGTGCAATTCATTTTCCCAGTAAAACAGTAAAAAAGGCAAGCCTGTGAACCCTGGAGTGTATTTCTAAGATGAACAACTAAGGAAAGGATCCTGACTGAAGCAAGAGGGAAGGTACAGTTGTACAGAGCAGTTGCAGTAGCAGTTTTGCAATCTAGAAGGGAACTTTTTTTTTTTGTTGTTAAGCATCAGAAAGCAGAGTCAGAGGAAAAACGTCATAAAATGATACTTAAAAGTCTGTGGGAAACACCACGGACAAAAGGTAATGGCCGCTTCAAATAAGTAGTTAAGATTCCTGACCATGGAAACAAAGAACAATCACTGAACACCCCCCGCCCCCCATGCCGCCCACCCCGAAAAACCTCCAAGAACAAGGAGAAACTGGCTTCAGAAGAGCATAGACTTGGAGGAGGAACACAACTGAAAAGCTCTGCTGTCTCTAAGCAAAACTGGTTTAGGCAAATAAGAATTTGGGATGAGAGCAGAGCCATCCGACTACACCCGTCAAGTCCATTTTCTATATGTCTGCTGTAGCTGACACCAGATCACAATTCAAGAAGCATGACTTAATAAATAATGTATGGCTTCAGGAATTTCATCACCATTCTTCATCTATGTTTTTCACACAGTTCTCCACTAATGCATTTGAGCAGGTATTGTAAGAAGAAATAGTGAAGAATTAATCCTATAGCTTTATAAGACTCTCATCCCAAGTGATTATTGGTAAAAGTCAATTGGGCATAATTTTTCTAGACAAAAGAAATTAAGTGTTTGGGTTGGTCACTATTTTCTTCCCCTTTTTAGCATGCCTTCACATGTTACGACACAAGGCATAAACAGAACTCTTGATTTCTACTCATCTATCCTTTTTCCTACATCTGTATCTATCACACTCAGATGTATAGCGACACACCAGAAAAATCTTTCCTTTGAACTTGTGAGCCTTCTTAAGATCCACGATTAATGCATAACAGAATAATCTCTCAAAATTTAGTCATTTTTAATTATTATTTAGTCATTGTTACTTAAGTAAAAGCACACTATATTTTACTTTAAAAGTAAAAACAAAAAACCAAAACACATTTATCTGAGGAAGACATGTCTATGTACAGCAATACCTTTCGAACAAGATTTGTCTGCATTGTGTTGTAACTGCTGCTCGTGCCTAAACGGGTATACTCTGTGACTAAACGGGACTGGACCAAGGTCACCTTCCCTTTTTTTCATGTTCTGATAACCTCTCGGCTGACACTGCCTTTTGGCTTGGCCCCTCTCTGTACCCATGCCGAGGTTCTCGCAGAGGAACACCATGCAACATTTCACAGAGAACTTACCCACTCCTCACCATCCACCAGAACGACCTAGACACGTTAACTTTTTTCAGAGAGCCTTGAGACCGACCATTTACATTCTGGAATCTGTTTCAAACCTGTACGATCCTCCACAGAAGAGTCATTGAGAGTTTTTTGTATGTTTGCTTATGAAGAGCCTCCGAGCGGATGAATTTCTTGAAGCAGAGCCCGAGAACTGCATTTTCCTTGTACCTTCCATAGTGTTCTGGGTGAACACTAGAAGTCACCAGAAGGCAGAGAGAGTGCTCATCATCAAGAGAGGTTGCCATCTTAAATGCCAATGCACAAAAGAGCTAAAAAGCACTTTACAGCTCACCCAGAAGTTCAGCTGTCAAGTCTGCTGAGACTCTTCCTGCTTATTCTAACTTTCCCATGGTTTTTCTTCTTTGACAGGTAGCACACAGAGCATCTAAAAAGCCTCTTCTCTCTCTCTCACCATCAGACTTGCGTGTCTCTCCCGAGGGCCTTTTCTCTTCGGGAAGATGGCAACAGCTTGGTGAAGCCCTCAGACCACAGCAGGGAGGGGGAGATTCGATAGACCTGGTGCGTGATAAAGCCAGGGGCAGGAGGAGAGCATCTTCTGTCGGTGGAGCCTGCAGAGTGTCCCAATAAGAGGTCAAATAGGGCAGTAACACAAGAAACAAAACTTTCTCGTTTCACTGGGACTTACGGAAATATTAACAGCTGCCAACACCTCAGAGCAGGAAGCACAGCAGAGCTGGTATTTGCTGTGAAAGTTAAGTTGAGCTCTAGGGGACAGATGAGAATTAGTCCAAAAGGCATTATTGACCCAAAATGATAGCTAAAAACAAAAAATCAGGGCAGAATAATTCTTCACAGCATTGCCCGCCCCCACACCCCCTCCCTTCACACCTGCAGAGAGATCTGGATTATGCAATGAAAAATTAGAGGGGAGTTTCAGAACCAGATTAGCAGGGTCACATCCCACAGTCCTGCTGCAGACAGAAGGATATCCTCATTGTAACGGGAGTGAGGAGGCATGAGAGAAAGTGCTACACAGGCACAGCTGAAACCGCATCAATTAAATAGGTCAGAATTCCAATGTGAGTCAGTCACAATTTTTCTTTCTGGCTTGGAATAAAACAGCTTAATTCCTGCACAAAGTCCCAATCCTTCATTTTATGACTCATCTTGGCCGTGGCACTTCAGCCACCAAACTTGTCAACAAAAAAATTAAACATAGCATCATTTCCATACCTGAAGATTACAGTGATTCACTAGGTACCAAGTATCTTCTGCAGTTCGCTGGCATCTACCTCAAAACCGTTCAACCTGTGATTAAATACAGAGGTCCTCATTTTAGATACATCCTTCTCTTAGAGTTAACTCTGAAAATAAGTTCTTCAGTAATATGTAGTCAGAAGAAACAAGTATTTAAATAAAAAGCACCTTGCCTGTTAATGGGGTTAGTATTCAGAGCCACACAGCAAGTGTATGTAGCCCTGAGCAGAGGCCTTTTCCTGCCCCCCCCCTGCTCTGCCCCTTTACTTGTATTTAAATTTAACTTTGAGGTGTGACAATCTTGTTTCAAACCTTAAAGCGCTGATCCTGTGCAATTAGAAATGGTTAAACAGTGCCGGTTCCTTTGCTGGCCCAGGCCCAGAGCCACTTCGCGTCCCAGCTGACTACAGACGAGTGCATTTTGTCAGCTCTGTAATTTCAATTAAGATTTATAGATATTAGTGACAATAGGAATAGGATGAGGGGGGGGAAAGTACTCAAACTACTGCGGGAACCTCTTAACCAAGCTCTAAATGCACCCAGGCTCACATAAAAGCATTTAATTTACTAAGTAAATGACTTCTCATATATGGTTCCAAATTCTAATTCAACAAAAGCTGCTCCAGGGTCCAGAGCAGCAGCACTGGAAATGTTTTATTCTTTCTACATTCTGCCGAGGTGGGAAGCCTGCTGAGGTCTGTCCAAAGCATTTCGCCTTACCAGGAATCAAGTGTCTTTGTTCTGCAATATTGACTTTCCTCCAATTTCAGATGGGAGCGGTATACCTTTTTCTCAAAAACTTGGAATTTCAATCAATAGAAAACACAGGTTTGATCATGACTATGGTGCAGTAGCAATAAAATTTTCCATGAGTAATACAAGGGAAGACTTCTGTTTCTATGTTGAATGAACAAACTCAGAAAAGAAAAAGCAATGTGAAGCAACAGTATTTTGTGCTCTCATTAAAAGTAAGATCGTTGTGCATCCAAGTGTTCATAATGGGGGGAAGTAGTGGAACAGACAGCTGCAGATGAGACAAATGTAATATTTGATTAATACTGGAATTCCAAATGAAGGAAACAATTAAAAGGATTAGTCTCAGTGGATCAGAAGCTAGGAAAAATTAAGTACGACCACAGTTTTACAAATACTGGAAGGAACCCATAATTTGTACGTTTCTAACTATTCATGGATATGACAAATCCGTGATGAGGTTTACCCCCCACTAAATGCTATGAAGCTCATTCTGCATTAAAAAAAAAACTAAACAAACATGTTCCTCCTGTTCAGTTGGACATAAGGAGACCAATATCTGTTACTGGGAATAACATCCAGCATGTCATGAAAAGCGTGTTAGCAGATCAAGACAGTGTGATCAATGAGTAAGCTTTACATAAAGAAAAGGGAGGAAAAATCACATGGATGAAAGCGCCAGAAATGCAAGCGCTACAGCAACCATGTTCTGCAGTAGACGAGAAATATAAGAGGGAGGACGTTACAGGGCTATGGACCCTTTTTGTCCATCTCCAGCGCACCCCTTAGCTAAGGGCCACAGCTTCTGACAACAACGTGGTCCTGTTGCATTTGTCAACCTTGTTAAGACCTGGCCAGAATACATACATGGACCCTTTTTGTCCATCTCCAGCGCACCCCTTAGCTAAGGGCCACAGCTTCTGACAACAACGTGGCCCTGTTGCATTTGTCAACCTGGCCAGAAGACAATACATACACACACACCACTTTTTAGGCCTCTTTCTATGCGGACCCAGAATGTTACCTAGGCAAAAATTCTGCTTTCTTTCAATGACTAGAGTTTATTCAGTGATCTAAAAGATCCTTAAATTCTGGATACTAGCTTAACACAAAGAACTGTTACACAAAATTCCTTACAAAAGCTCAGTCTCTAATGATAATCCGGGTAAGATCAGCTGACTCCCATCTTTAGGTTGAGTCAGATGGACAGACAATTGCTGTACCCGTACTTCTTTATCAACTTCAATTTGCTCACAACCTGTTTGCTCACTTTCTTGCTGCAGTCAGCATTTTCAGTCACTGGGATCCCTCCAACCTGGGGTTTGGAGTAGAAACGATGCAGAGTCAGGAAAGGCTGTTTCCTAAGCAATACTTCTCCTGTTGTTTTCTACAGCGTTGCTATGCGTTTCCTTGCGATTTTCTATCTTAACTCCTGTCAGCCAAGCAGATAACCCAAAGGGAATGAGATACACAAACATAGCTCTTTTTAAGTGCATATAACTTACTTTCCCCCTGTAGAGGTCAAAAAGTACCGACAGTACCGTACAAAACCCGCAGGCAGTAGGGCAGAGGGTAGGGTTCTGCATACTCTGAAGAAAACGTACATTTAAACCAGTAGCTGTTAAGTGTATCAAAACGCTCTTTCCAACGTTAAAACAGATCCACCTAGTTGCATTTGGTTGGGGAGCGAGATGTTACTTTGTCAAGCTTAACGAAATTCAGCATTTTCTCAGTTGGGGCTCTTAAAAGCAAGCACTAAATGGATTTTGGCATGTAGAGTTTTATGAGCAGTGGCTCTCTTTTGCAATCCCATTTAGCAGGCATCAGTTGTTTTCAACACCACTGGAATTATACTGACTTCCAGAGGTGTTTCAACAGAAACTGTACCAGGTCCCTGAATGATTGTAGCAGAGTGATTGCAGGAAAACTTCCACTACTAGAAGAGCCACACCCGCAAAATAAAACAGGTATTCACAACAAAAAACTTGGAAAGAAATATAAAAATCTAGAAATGTTTCCAAACAAATAAATACCTGGGAAAATACCGTTCACCGTGACATTTCCTGACATCCAAAAAACCTGCAAGTTACACAGGTAAAACCAAAGTCACCCCTACTCCCTTAGCAAGTCGCAGTCAGCCGTTAGCCCTCGGTAAGTAGATACGCTATTCAAGACTCAAAGGAAGGAGCAAATAACCTGTGCAGGTTTTGCATTCCTCAGTGAAAAAAATTAGCTTTTGAGACAACTGGCAAATTACAGTATTACAGCAGGAGTGAGCAAGGCTACAAAAAGGCTTTTGAAGAAATAAAGGAACAGCACAAATACTTCAGTACTGAAATCTGAAATGGTATAACCCAGAGAAAAGGCTCGTCTTTGAACAGGATCCATCATAGATGGGACTGGAATAGCGGGATTGGAGCAGCTGCTAGCAGCTACTATCTATATCACACTAGATACAGAATTAAAATTATTAATCAGAGTGAAAAATCTGTGCAAACTAGAAAAAGACCTTGTATCAGTACCATCTAGGATTAACATTTAATCAGAAACTTATGGCTGAATTTAATTTTTTTTTAAAAAGTAAACCATTGAGAATGAGATGCACTCCCCCCTCTGTTTAGAGGCTCCAAAGAACATGAAATGGCTGCTGTTACATACAGAGTAAATATGAAGCAGGAACCAGTACCGATCAAGCAAAAACGTGTTATTGATTAGCTATTATTTATTGTATCCGATTCAAGTTTTCAGTTTATCTAGCTCAGTTTTCTATAGCCAACAGACAGCAACACCAAACGCTTAAGAAGAAAGATTTTTTTTTAAAAAAAAAAAGAAAATCTTAGTAATCAGATACGAGGTTATCTGTCCCTGATGCAAGTCTCAGCCTCCTCCCTAATATTTAAGAACAGGTTTAGACTAGCTAACCAGCTACAGGGTCTCACTGATTGACAATCAGCAATGACAGCAGCGGAAACCTATGTATGAATCAAAGCCTCCTGCCTTCCCTCTACTTCTGCTCTCCCATATACACTCTTTTCTTTTTAATTACAACACATTACAGATATAGCAATGAAACGCCCAGCTCAACAGGCTATACAGTTTGATGGTTTGTTTTGTTTTTCCTGAACTAGTATTTTTAATTCAGGCTCCTATAAGAAATACTAATAGTAGGTCACAAATCAGAGTATCACCAAGCAAACACAAAGCTCTGAATTATTTATAGCACATCTATTATTACAGTTGTCTAAGCTCCAATTCCGCAAGAAACTGAAAGTGTCATCAGCATCTTCCACATGAATCACATAAGGGCCATACCTGCAAACATTTATCCATTTTAACCACAATCTACATATAACAAACAGTAGTTTCTCTCTTCTTAATCATAAAAAGCTCCGAGTAGCATCACAGCCTGGACACCATCCTGGCTACATGATTAACTCTTACAAGCACATTGTAATAGACTATTTATATAGAATTCACACCACACAAAGACAGGCAGCAGCAGATCAGTTAAGGTTATTTATGGAATCTACTCCATCTTTTGCCAGTCTGATAGTATGTCCAATAACCTATCCGGTCTCGCTTGATCCAACTTTAACTGAAATTAGATCTGAACACCAAACATCCACCTTTTTAACTGAATGCATAATGACAACCTTCAATGAAACTTAAAACTGTGCATCCATGATAAAGCCATCTTAATTGGGGGTGGGGAGGGTGGGGGGTTGGCTTTTTTGTCGTTTTGGGTTTCTTTAGGATTAAAGTGGCTGTGAAATTGTATGACAAATATTCCATATCCTTTAGACTTTAATTTTCAGGAGAAATTTCTGCTGAGACGTGCTTGATATCTGTCCTTTCTTATTGTCCCCTATCAAAATGACAGAAGCCTAACTTTTGTAGGTAGGTAGAAGTGACGGATAATCCTTCCTGTGAACTGTTGGACAATTTTGCTGTATGTCACCGGTTAAGGCTGGGCCGGCGCTTACAGTGGGTGGCAGATGCTCTCTGTTAACTCCGTCCCTTCCCAGAGGGGGAAGGAGAGGAGGAAAGGGAGAGAGACTGACAGGTTGGAAACTATAAAACAAGCTTTAATAAAACAATAATATTATTTATACTCTTTTCACTGTTAAAGCTAATACTACTAATATCAGAAATATACAAAACCAATATTGCTCTCCCCGATGATGACTGTGGCAGCTGGCAGTGCTCACACGGCAGGGC
>NW_009607615.1:3744-5234 GCF_000690535.1 Cariama cristata | reverse complement strand
AGGACATTCCACCCCTTATTCCATACCATTCACGTCATACTTGGGCCACTACTGGTTTTCCCCTAACTCCAAATAATTATATATATACACATATTATGCATATATACAGATACTAGTTTATGATTGGGTTTTTCCATTTATCATCACAGTCTCTCAGGGCATGAGAAACGGTGTGAGATTTAGCATGGTTCGTGCCCACGGGTTGCAGGTTAAAGGTGTCAACCTTGGGGAAGTTCCTGGACGCCACTTGCTGAAGATAGCCTTGAAGCGAGCTCCGGTTGTCATCACCACGGTGTTAGCCTGAAAGATACTTATTGAATACAGTTAGTGTTATGTACCAATTGACATCCTACAGTTCAAAACTGAGCATTCTCACCCTGAATCAAATCCCCTTGAGGTACACATCGGACTTCACCATCCTCCAGCATTACCCACCAAGTACATCCAGGCCCTTGAGCAAAAACAATCCCACGAATGGATTTGTCTTTGCCTGAGGCAGGAAAAACCCAAACAGTTTTCCCCAACATACTCCTCTCATGCACCACAGGGACTTTATCCCCTTCTACAGTATGTCTGTAGTAGGTCTGACTGAGGAGGGCCAGCTCGATTGATGGATCCCCTGGTATTAACTGTCTAGGTGGCTTGTGCCAAATGTTTAACCCAATTTTTAAAGGTTCCACCTCCCACCCCCTGTTCTGTTAGTTGTAGTTTTTAACAAGCCATTGTACTGCTCAACTTTCCCTGAGGCTGGTGCATGATAGGGGACGTGGCATACCCATTCAATACCATGTTCTTTAGCCCAAGTGTCTATCAGATTGTTTCAGAAATGAGTCCTGTTGTCTGACTCTTTTTTCTGGAGTGCTGTGCTGCCACAGAACTTGCTTTTCAAGGCCCAGGATAGTGTTCTGGGTAGTGGCATGGGATAAGTTTCCAGCCAACCAGTGGTTGCTTCCACCACTGTGATTACATGGCGTTTTCCTCAGCGGGTTTGTGGAAGTGTAATATAGTCAATTTGCCAAACCTCCCCATATTTATATTTTTGCCATTGTCCTCCATACCACAGATGCTTTAGCCACTTGGCTTGCTTGATTGCAGCACATGTTTCATATTCATGGATGACTTGTGCAATACTGTATATCATTATATCCACCCCTCAATCATGAGCCCATTTATAGGTGGCATCCCTTCTTTGATGGCCTGAATTGTCATGGGCCCACCGAGCTAGAAAAAGTTCACCTTTATGCTCCCAGTCTAGATCCACTTGAGTCACTTCAATCTTAGCAGCTTGATCTGCCTTCTGGTTGTTGCGATGTTCCTCAGTGGCTTGACTCTTAGGCATGTGAGCATCTATGTGCCATACTTTTACAGTCAGGTTCTTTAGCCGGGCAGCAATATCTTGCCACAGCGTGGCGGCCCAAATGGGTTTTCCTCTGTGCTGCCAGTTACTTTGCTTCCACTGCTTGAGCCACCCCCACAAGGCATTTGCCAAC
>NW_009607615.1:3191-3728 GCF_000690535.1 Cariama cristata | reverse complement strand
AAAGTACTGGCCATGTTTCTCTTTCAGCAATGTCTGAGGCCAGTTGGATGGCTTTTACTTCTGCAAACTGACTTGATTCGCTTTGTCCTTCAGTTGCTTCAGTGACTTGTCTAACAGGACTCCACACAGCCGCTTTCCACCTTTGATGTTTTCCTACTAAACGGCAGGATCCGTCAGTGAACAGGGCATAACACTCTCCATTATCTGGTAATTCATTATACCCTAGAGTCTCACCAGTGCGTGTCACCTCCTCTTCTTCTGGCGACATGTTGAAATTTTTGCCTTCTGGTCAGTCCATGATTACTTGCAAGATTCCTGGGCAATTAGTATTTCCTATTCGAGTCCTCTGTACAATCAAGGCAACCCACTTACTCCATGTAGCATGGGTTGCATGAGTGGACTGAGCTTTACCTTTGAACATCCAGCTCAGCACTGGTAACCCTGGTGCCAGGAAAAGTTGTGCTTCAGTGCCCACCACTTCCGAAGCAGCTCGAACTCCTTCATAGGCTGCTAATACTTCTTTTTCAGTTTGAGGGT
>NW_009607615.1:1577-2817 GCF_000690535.1 Cariama cristata | reverse complement strand
TTGGGATCTGGCGACGCCCATCTTGCCATTTAATTCCTAGGAACTGAATCTCTCTTGCAGGCCCCTTGACTTTACCTCTTTTGATGGCAAAGCCAGCTGTCAGAAGAATTTGTATTATCTTCTGACCTTTCTCAAAAAATTCTGCTGCCGTGTTACCCCACACAATGATGTCATCGATGTACTGCAGATGTTCTGGAGCTCCACCCTGTTCCGGTGCAGTCTGGACCAGTCCGTGGCAGATAGTGGGGATGTGTTTCCACCCCTGGGGCAGTCAGTTCCAGACGTACTGGACGTTCCTCCAGGTGAAGGCAAACTGCGGCCTGCACTCTGATGCCATGGTAATAGAGAAGAACACATTAGCAATGTCAATGGTGGCATACTACTTGGCTGCCCTTGACTCCAGTTTGTAGTGGAGTTCCAACATATCTGGCACAGCAGCGCTCAGCGGTGGCGTGACTTCATTAGGCCACGATAGTCCACTGTTAATCTCCATTCTCCATCAGACTTTCGAACTGGCCATATCAGACTGTTAAAAGGTGAGCACGTCTTACTGATCACTCCCAGATCTTCTAACTGTAATTAGTTTGTGAATGGGGATCAGGGAGCCTCAGTTGGTGCGGCACTGCCGTTGGTGCACTGTTTTGGTGGCAAAATGGGGATCAGGGAGCCTCAGTTGGTGCGGCACTGCCGTTGGTGCACCGTTTTGGTGGCAATTGGCACCTTTTATTCTTCCACTTTCAGCAGTCCCACAACCGAAGGGTCCTCTGAGAGGCCAGACGAGGTAGACAGCTGTTTAGTATCATCAGTCTCTACAGCTGCTACACCAGAGGCCCACCGATACCCTTTCGGGTCCTTGAAATACCCTTTTCTTAGGTAGTCTATATCCAGAATGCATGGGGCCTCTGGGTCAGTCACAATGGGGTGTTTTTGCCATTCGTTCTCAGTTAGGCCTACTTTGGTCTTCAATAAAGACAACTCTTGGGATCCTCCTGTCACCCCAGAAATATGGATTGATTCTGTTCCTATGGGATTTGATGGCATCAGAGCACACCGTGCACCAGTGTCTAACAAGGCTTTATATTTCTGTGGTTCTGATGTACCAGGCCATTGAATCCACACAGTCCAAAATACCCTGTTGTCCCTCTCCTCAACCTGGTTGGAGGCAGGGCCCCTCTATTTCTGTCTCCTCATATCAGGTAGGGAGAGGTTAGGAACCCACCTACCCTGACTAGAGGACCGA
>NW_009607615.1:0-1544 GCF_000690535.1 Cariama cristata | reverse complement strand
TCTGGGGGAGCTCCTTTTTGCATTTGTCCCACCTTGTAATTCGGGTACTCATGCCTCTAGGTCAGCCGTAGGTTTTCCGTCCTATTTCCTCATATCCTCACCACGGTCACGTAGGGAAAAAGCACAGGGCACCTCGCATCGTGTACCATTTCTCTTGACTGAATTTGGTAGGAAAGTGCTGTCTTTTAATGGCTGCAATACAGGGTCACATAAGTGGAAAATAGAATCTGTCCTCCATCTTGGATATCTGGTCACTCACTTGTCCAAGAATGTTCTCAGTTTTCTCAGTTTTTTCACAGTTGAGATGCAAGCTTCTAGGGAAGAACAGAGGTTACCTTCATATTGTCGTAGTTGGCCAGCTAGGGCATCCACTCTTCGTTCCTCTCCAACTTCCCAGTCTATCATTGCCAACGTACGAGCATATGATTGTGGCAGACCTTCACCGCATGGGTCATGAGCATCGAACTTCATCTGGATCTGTGGGTAGCCACGGATCATCTAGGTTAGAATGAATCATGTCCCACACAGCTAATTCCCTCAGATACTGAATAGCTTTCTCCATGGTGTTCCACTTCCGTGGATGACATGCAATATCTTCCCTGCATGGGTATCCCTCCCTCCCAGTTGACAGGAGTCGCCGCCAGAGACTGAGGGTTTGTGCCTTTTTCCCCATTGCCTGGTCAATGCCCCCTTCCCTAGAGAGGGATCCCAGCTGCTTGGCTTCTCTACCATCTAAGTTCACACCACCGGCCACATTATCCCAGCGCAGGAGCAACCAGGTGATAATGTGCTCACCTGATAGACGGCTGTAGTCTTTGCACACATCTCGCAGTTCATGAAGTTTTAGGGATCGGGTTATTACCTCTTGTTCTGCCTCTCCTTGGTTTCGGGGTCAGGGGATTACCTCTGGTTCAACGTCATCCTCCTGTTCTCATGACAGCCCTGGTTCAGCCTCATCCTCCACCAAACGAGCTGATTTTTTGGTATATTTCTTCTTCTGTACAGGGGCGATTGATACAGGCACACGTCGGTTCCCTGACTCAGCTGCATCACCCCTCACCGTCGGCTGAGCAGACTAGCGTAGCCAGGAGATCGTGCAGCCAGTTGACTGTTACTGGAGTTGCAGCGGCGACAGCACCCGTCACCCACTGGGGTCGGAGTGGATGTGGTAGGGGATGGGGTGGCTTTGGCACATGTGGTAGGAGTTGAGATGGCTTCACAGCATCTACACTTGTACTGATGTTTAATATTATACCACACTAGGAAAACATTCAGAGAACATGACAATAAGTTCATGGTGGTTTGACAGTCCCAAGAATATCTGAAATTCTCAAAATTTGGTGCAGTCAGGTTCACAGCAAAGGGAGAAGTACCATTTCCCCAAGTAAAATTGTGAATATAATTACTAACATAATCTGCTAGCCCCAAATATACAGATAAAGCCGCTACTATCGGTTCACAACCTGAGCTGCTTGTCATCACTCTATAGACATAAAGAATAGGAGCAATAATGATTGACATAATCGCCATCACGGAAACCTGGT
>NW_009607614.1:0-29485 GCF_000690535.1 Cariama cristata | reverse complement strand
CACTGCTGGCTCATTTTCAGCCGGCCGTCAATCAGCACCTCCAGGTCTTTTTCTGCTGGGCAGCTTTCCAGCCACTCATCCCCAAGGCTGTAGCATTTCATGGGGTGGTTGGGACCCAAGTGCAGGACCTGGCAATTCGTCTTGTTGAATCTCATACAGGTGGTCTTGGCCCATCGATCCAGCCTGTCCAGATCCCTCTGTAGGGCCTTCCTACCCTCCAGCAGATCAACACTCCCACCCAGCTTGGTGTCATCTGTAAGCTTACTGAGGGTGCACTCTACCGCGTCATCCAGATCATCAATGAAGATGTTAAACAGTACTGGCCCAAAAACTTAGTGCTGGGGAACACCACTTGTGACTGGCCGCCAACTGGATACAGATTCCACATGGAAAAATGTTGTAGTGTAGAACTGTAGTATAACTGAAAGTGTATTTATTTGAGGAAACATAAAACTTGGATCTGAACTCTTGCAAAACCAAAACATACTGTATTTTTGCTAATCAAATGTTTGGGTCAGTGGATATACTTTCATGATGCAAAATCATCTGGGAAGCTGAGCTGAAGTGCCTTAGTCAAAATCCAGCACATATTGCTTCATCTTTTATATAAATGCTGGTACAGATTCTTTTAATAATCATGTACTTGGCTTCAGCAGTGTAACTGCCTTAAACAGTTGCATTTCTCTCAGAACAACTTCCGTTTTTGAGTTGTCAGAAATTATTTTCAGCTATAAAGAGTTTAGATATGTAATAAAGTTTTTGAGAGGAGACTGTACCTCATAAATAAGAAGCTGGTATCTCAGTAATGTTTTTGTATTTAATAAAATAATTAGATAAATTAAACATGCTGAAAAAAATAGAATTTTAAATGTCCCTTCCCTACTGATAGGCTGACAAAATTTAACAGCAGACAGTGAAAGATTTTCTGGAAAAAAACAAACCAACCAACCAACCAACCAACAAAATCCCTAAAACTTTACTCTGCTGACTACCAGGGAAAGTTGCAAGCTTTTTTTTTTCCTCCCCAGCAAATGAAATTATTCTCCAAATCTTAAAGAAATGAGGAGTAGTATACTTTAAATGCTAGAGCTACAGAATAGCTGCCTAGTTCAAATTCAATGTTATAACTGAATGTAATTTCTGTATCACCTATTTGAATTAATATAGCCTAGATTAAATGACTGTGATACTTACCACTGTAAGCACAAAGAACCAGGAGTCCTACTAATAAGCAAAGGATGTTTGTTTATGAAAAATTTTGGATGCTTTTATATACAACTGAATTCTTTTGATTATATACAATTTTAAAATGAAAAGTTTTGTACTATAACACCCAAACTTGCAATCTTTGCTTAGCTAAAACTACTAGTAAAATCAATCAGTGAAGTTAGTGCAAATTTTCATATGGATAAGGGCTGCAGGTTGAAGTTCATAATTATTCATGTATTCCAAAATGACTGTCATTATAGCTCCATTATGGAAAGACTGTATTCCGTGGCTTCATTTCTAATCTGAAGGCAGTAAATTAGGCATGAGGTTAATGAAGTTACAGGTACATAAAAATGGGAGTAAAGCCTGTCCTACCGTCTCTGAGCTGGGGAGAATCAACCTAGAAATGATCCTTCTCATGACTTAGTTGTGGCAGTAGATTTTATATAAAATGGAGGTAAAGTATTGATGATCAAGGCCTAAAGTCACTTTGATCTTCATTCATAGTCCACTGTCAGGTCTGTAGTTTACCTTAGGCCACAAGCTACAGAGCTGTTTTATTAGTGAATTAAATCCTTGGAGATGAGAGGAAAGCACACACAGCATGACGATAATCTTTCCAACGATGTCTTCGCACTCTGAAAGTTAAAAAGAGAAATGTTTGAATTTCAAAGTCCCCTAGAGCATGTGGACGAAAAATTAATGGAATTTCTTCCATTAATTCCCTGGGCTGCTTTGGAAACATCAGCCATTTTTTCTGTGGTAGCTGGTGTTCATTCAGGAGACTGGTGACTATATAATACATGTAACAGCATCAGCTGAAACCTGTAGGATTTCATTGTTCTAAAGTTACATATAAGCTGATATACAGAGGTAGGACTTAAAAAATTCATTGTTTTAAAAGAAAAAAAAAAAAGTCTTATGGTACCTCTTGGATCCTGCTTTTTAAATAAACATGCCTTGCTTTATTTCCAGAACATTAATAGGTATGAGGAATGTGTATTTAATAAATGAGGAAGCAGTAAGCTTTCCTTCTGCAGTTGCTTCATTGTGTAGTCTTATCCCTGAAGTTAAAATATGCTCTAACTTGTGCAGTTGAGTATCTGACTACTTCATTACTAAGATGATGGAGACTTGTTCTATGACAGCAGGTGGCAAATTAGTTTTTAACAATCCTGCCTGCTGAAAAAAGTAATTAGTTCTGTGCCTTTTGTAAAGGTTTTGTTTTAAGCTGTTGCTTTTCATGCTGCCTTTGTTACTTTCCAAACATAATACTCCTTTAGTTAACTGTAATCCATGATTGCCAGACTGCAGGCAGCCACTTGTTTGGACAGCTAGAATGTAATATTTCTGAAGTACATACCCATTAAAAGGGATTTGTCTATTCAAATGTTGTTCTTTATAGGACATAAATAGACATTACAGTTGAATTAAAGGAGAATACTTGTTGTTCATAACAATCTCCAATTATTTTAAAATTGTATTTTTCCTCAAAGATATTTAAAAATTCAAAAACATCTCTAAACCTGTGTAAGTCAGAGTTCAGGTGTGTATCCAAGATCTTATCTTCAAGAAGCAGTCATGCCTAATGGAAATAGAGATAAAGAATAAAGATGTGTTGAATTTTAATTAAAAATCATCTAGTTTATGACACTGGTATAATTAGAAATATAGATAAATACATACTTTTACCAAAGAAGTAAACCTCAAATTTATCTTATCAAAAAAATTACTTGCTAAAGTAAAGGAGGTGAAAGTCTGGGGTGTCTGAGTTACTATCTATTTATTCCAGTCTAAGCCCTCTTGCAGTGAAATTCTCAGATATATAACTAGAAATTTAACCCTTACATGGCCAACATCCAAGGAATGGCACAATAGAAGAGCTTAGTAAAACAGTTAGCAAAACTTTGCAGCTGTGCTATGTGTATCGTGAGTGATTAAATACTGATGATTTTCAAAATAGGAAAATATTTTTCATTATGAAAAAATGCTCCATTTTTGGCAGAAAAATTTCCACCAAATATAAGTTAAGAGTTTTTTATGACTGTAGATAAGTGTAGTTGACATGGCTGCTGTTAAAAAGATCTTTCTGTTATGTGCTGCTGACCTCTGTTGGCTTATTTCCACTATATGCTGATGTTCTGGCACTGCTGTTTTCTTCTGGGAATTATGAGCACACATTTGTTTTAACTTAGGGAGTTCTGTAGCAGAGTGACAAAAACTTGAGCATATATGTTATTTGTCGCACATGAGTACACCCATTAAGTTACTTTCCAGTCTCAGGTAAGTCAATGGAAAAGCCATTATGTTGAAATAGGATTTGGTTGAGGCTTCTCACGTCTATGAATTTACAAATATGCTTAAATGGTTTTACTGAGGTGTGGCCCTAGATATACTACACTATAAAAATGAAAATAAATGCCATAGTTGCAGTTTTCCTTTGCCTCTGTTAGTCAAAAACTACTTCTGTTTTAGAAAGGATAGTTTGGCAAATCATCAGACTGTAACATAGGCTAATTGGTTTTGAAGCCGCAACATAAAATTTAAATTGGAGAAGATATTTAACTGTGCAAAATATTCTATTGATTCCCTCATAGAAGTCAATGCTATAATGTTATTTTCTGAGCATTTGATCTAATCAATTTTTAAGTCCATTCCTAATACCTTACAGCATCTTTCTGATATTTGTACACAGATGAATAATTTTATTTGCATTTGTAATAACACTAATGTCTTGGAACAATTCTTAGCCTAAAGTCACCTGCACTGGCAAATGCAAGTATTGAAGGTTTCTAGCTCCTACTGGCCCCCCAAACCATGATTTTTGTAAGGGCACTCTGCCGATGCCTTTTGCTTTATTGGAGAGAGGGCCTATGGTTGGCTCTATAACAATTAACACCGCCCTATGGAGTGCAGGCATTAGGTAAAGTGATGCTCATTGTGCAGTTTTTACATGAAGCCTTGGTTTGGAGTTATTGTTAAAAGGAATAGTTGCTTTAAAAATTAATTCTTAAAAGCATCTGTAGGATTTTGCTGTTTAGCGTACTGCACTGGAATTTCAGGTCTTAATGACTTCACTGGCTTGATAAGACAGTTCAAGGAAATAAATGTCTAAGAAATAGGTTTTATATCACGGCAGCATGCGTACAGGTTATAGGGGCAGCCTGTAAGATCATGACAGTTCTCCGTGTGAACCTCCTGTAATCACTCATGCCAGTGGGAGCAAATGTAAGAAGTAGGCTTTGATGGCTATATGAGGCTCAAAATTTCAGAGAATCAGGTCTGAAATAGTTTGGGATTTTCTTCTTTAACTCTCTCCAGGGAAACATAGGAAATAACACTGAGAGATTGAATAAGGTTTAGGAAACGCTTAGGGAATGCTGTATCCCTCTAGGTGATTTATATGACACATGCACGAAAGGGAGATAATTTTTCTTATTCTGTCTTATAACTGTCAGAGAAAGATGAGGAAGTTTCTAAATCATTGGGATTCCTTCAGATCTAAAGCTACCTCATTGTCATGGAGTCCTAAAACAAGCAGGGCCATCTTTTTGAAAAATAGAGAGGAAACTGCTGTTCTGGCTGTTGCCTACTGAAACTTCTGTTGGGAAGGAACATTTCAAAGGTCAGTTCCTTTAAAGCCAGCACTTCTTAGACAAAGTTTGTTTCTAGAGAAATGTTTCAAAGTTCTTGGCTCTCCTGTCAGTCATAACTTTCCTAATGCCTACTAAGTCAAAAATATTCCATTGCATCAAGCTGGATTTAACTGTATCAAAATTCTTTATAGACTGCAATTATTAGTGCTCTTGCTATATACTGAAGATTTTTCCAGCCAAGGACTCTTAGCCAGTGAAACTCTAATGATTGGACTATTTTACAGTCAAACCTAAGGTTTAGGCTTTGGGCACATACTGAGGATATTGAGGTAGCAGGGATCTGAAAGATTTGGTGAAGGTGGGGTGAGGTAGAACCAAGGGTCAAGCAAACAAAATATCCATGCAGCAAGCGGAATCAGGCAGGAAGAGTAGGGACAGCTTTGAACAAGGCAGGGAACAATGCTGAAAGAGATCCAGAACTTATATCCAGATTGACATGAGGATCAGGAGTAAAAATTGACCGGTACTGACTCTGGGCTGGGCTGGGCTGGTTGCCTCTGCTTTGGAAAACCTAACCCCAGCGAAGGGTGATACCTACATCTCCAGCAATCACTGCAGGCACTGTGTAGTGTCTGCCTTTCTGGAGCTTTCTGGAAATAAGTTTGGAATGACTCCAGATCAGGGGAGACTGTGGTGTAACAGCCTCCATGAGCACAGACTGGTGTGGCTACATTAGAGTGAGTGGAGAAGTGCCACCAGAGAAGTAACTCTGGCCTCCTTTTTTTTTTAATGGGATGCTTTCTTGACTAACTGATATCTGATGATTGAAATTTCCAGGTATTTCAAGTGGTCTATTAAGCTTTGCATTAATGGCTAGTAATCTTTATTCACTAAATCACTATGGATGCAACTAACTGTATTTTGTCATTGTGATAAGGAGTTTCAAAGTGTCCTGTTTAATCTTACCTCATCATGTATTCCATGACTGTGCTAGGCATATGCTAAGGATCTAAACACTGTCTTTTCTGAGGTTTTTGTTTTCAGTGGGAGCTTTTTATTATTATAATGTTATTATTTTCTAAAAAAAAAATAGTATTAAAAAATTGCAGGAGAAATTGAGTACTTACCCCTGCAAACATTATAAAATTAAAGCAAGAACAAGCACTCTTCCGTTTCCTTTTCTTGTTTGAGTAATCAGCCTTGAAAAGCTTGAAATTAATAGAAAATGAAAGTCTGAAAGATTGTATTTTCAACTCAGACGGGTTTATCTGATTCCCACAAGAATTTTACAAATTAGTTTTCTCTGTATGTCTCTGTGAGTATACAGTTTCATAATGATGATATAAGTACTCCTGTGTTGGTTTCAAAATAAGATCAAACCCGCTACTGAAAAGCATCCAACTGGTACAGCTCAGTTTGCAAGTGGTGCGAAATCTTTTTCAAAAGGCTCTACCCATTTCTCACAATGTTTTTTTGTGGAAAGGCAATGAGCGTGAGGCATCATACAGCAGTATGATGTTAAGATAGAGTTTCAGAAAGCTCTAATTGCAGTTTTTCTTCGAGCTTACATTCCTGTTCGGTGTTATTCCAGAAGTTTAGAAAAACTATTGTGCATTAGGTCTCTGTTAAGTCTTCGGCAGGAGTGTTTGATATTTTAATCTTGTATCTTTAATCTAGCAGTGAGTGAATTGTGTTAATTAGCACTATGGCTACCCTGCCTCAGTAAGAGCAAGAATATTTCTTAAGAAAAATGTCTTTTATAAGGTATCTTTTATACATTTAATGTGTAAATTTATCCTCTTAAAATATTTATAATAGAGGGATTGTGTAACTACTCTATTTGAGATAGGTTTGTAAAGAGGACCGAGCCCTGTGGTATGTGCAGTTAGTAATTAGCCCACTAGTGAGAGGCGGCAGAAAGCTCTTTGTGTTTTCCTGTACAACTGCCAGGAGCAATGTGGTTCAAAGTAAAGGCAGCCTGAGGAAAAATCTGCTGAATTCTGCAGGATTCAGTCTCGTGCATTGGATTACATTTTAAGGGCACCTTTCATAGCAATAGACTTGCATGAGGTTAAGAATTTAGAAATTCTGTCCCTCAGAAACCAAAGAAAAATCCAGGTGTCAAGTAACAAAAGTCGCCCTTTCCCCAGATCATCCCCATCGTTCAGCAAAGCACTAAATAATTCTAACACCTGTGTGGCAAGAGATGTATAACTCCGTGTTTTCTTCTTCAGATGGACTTGTAATCAGAGCGGTTTCTGCCAGTCTTGCCCATTGCATGGGGGGTACACGCGCCCGATGAAAAGTTTCAGTGCTCTGTGTGTTTGCACGTTGTGGCTATAGTGGCTGTTTCCTGGTGCCATGCAGAAAGCTGTCTGATGTTTTCTTGAAAAAGCAGTATTGTTCCAGAAATAGATTTAATAGCCATTTGTTCTCACCACCTTCAGAGTGCACGTGCCCTACATGCAGACAGTCCCTCCTTCTTTCTTCTTCATTTGGCTGTGGGTTATTAAGTGATGACTGGGGAACAGTGAGTGACACGTACAAAAAGCAGTTAATTATCATTGAAAGCGCTGTTGTCAGAAGAACATCCAGCTGACTGGGTAAGAGCATGTCCAAATTCAGTTTGTCAGTGCCATCCGACTGAATTTGTGCAAGTAAAATTGTTGATTGATAATATTTAGCTTGGTGGTCTGCTCTGTATTAGAAAAGCTTCAAGTTTCCTGTGACTAAAACTTTACTATATTAGCAATATTTGGACCCTTAAATAAGAGACATTAGAGCCACAGGTAGTTTCAACGTCACATGAATTAGACTCCGTAAGAATGCTTGCTTATGTCCATTTAGTATAGGACTTTTTACTGTCTTCATGTATGTGGAATCAAGCAGTATGAGTAGGAAAGTTTTAGTGTCTGAGGTACAAAAAAAGGACAAAACTTTTAACCAATCGTTGGCAAAATAATCCCTTGTTTGGGAATTTTATTTGGTTTACCAGACCAGGAAATGTAGCCAGCTGTGTAGAGAGATGCTCACCCTGTCTTATTCTATACTAAAAAGAGGAAGAGCTCGAATATTGGAAACAAACAGCTAACTGCCTATTACCATCTTGTTTACTTGTGTATTCCTGCCACTGTGAATACCCTTATTGAGGAAAGAATTCACATTTTCCAAACTATACCATTGACTTTAGGTAGGTGAATCAATTTAGCTGTAATTTTTAAGATTGTGTGATTCACACTGTACATAACATAGTCCAAAAGAGTTACAGTTTTGACTGTTGATAGTAAGACTTGGCAATGACTTGTAAAAACTGGAAATCCAGAAGAATTTCTTATGTGAAATGAAATGCAAAATCTGCAGCTAAACAAAAACCGCTGGAAAATAGCATATTTAGATATCATCTTCCTTGGCTAGGAGGGGAATACTAGATATGATATTGAATTTCCTACTTAAGCATTTCTTCTAGTCATGCTTTTCTCTTCCACATTCCCTTCTGTTAAAAAAAACTTTCTGCTTGAAAAACATGTTCTTCTACAGACCTGGTAAAAAAGGAAAGGAAAAAAAAAAAAAAGATTGTGACTGCAGGAGGCCATGTTTTGACAAAAGCAGATAAAGATGACCCATGCTGCTGATTCATGTAAGAGTGGTGAACATTTTGGATAACTGTTCTTTAAAAGTCTTTGCTTGTTTTAACACAAATGAAGGTACTAGCTACTTAGTGCTTAAGTAGCTGTGTTAAGGTAATAATGGTGGACAGCTCTGTTAGCAGCAACTTCTACTCTGTTATAAGCAATTCTCAGCTTTTTTATTGTGCCACATTTTAATTCTTTGTATTATTGTTATATCTGACCAGAATTCTGTTGGAGAGATTCGATACTGTAAAATTCTGTTTTGAGAAAATGAAGTATTATGTATGAGTATGTTTGATATTTAAAGGGGACATAAAGCATCCTTGCTTGTTGAGGTTGAAATATTTTGGTTTGGAAGAAAAAATAAATCAAACGGGCTTTGAATAAAGTTGAAGGATTTTATTACAACAAAAATAATAATTGTAGCAGGGTATTTTATAATAACAATTCATCTGCATGGTAGAACATAAACAGTCTTTTGAACCTTATTGAAAAATACAGCTTCAGAAAGACCTTTTTAATATTTTCAAATAAAATTTTCACTCCTATGACAATATTGGAACATTATGTTGATGGTAAATTACCTTCCCACTTCCTCATATTCTCAGGGATTTTAGGTCCTCTAGTGATTCAGTGTGACCAAGTGTCTGCCCTAATTTTTCCAAAATAGGAATGAAATTTTAGGAAAATTTAGGATTTTATTGTGATAGTTGCTGCCTATTAAAAATTAATATATCTTATATAAATAGGAAATTCACTCTGCAAAAAGGTTTTTCTGCATAGGTGCTTATTCTCCTTAATTTGCCCCTTAAAGATAAAAGAGCTTTGTGTGTCTTGGTGCTGTACATTTTTGTTATAACTGCAGTAGAATCGCAAAAAAAAAAATTAAAACTTGAGAAGTTCAATAGTATAGTGAGTTCTTGCTCACCTTGCCCATTGAAGTTCTTTGCTATAACACCAGGCTGCAGTGTTCAAGTTTCAGGTGCTACCCTGCTTAAGCTACAGGTGAACAGAAAGGAGTGCTGAAGAAATTATTCACAGAAACGTTAAAACTCCTCTTTTAACCTTACAAACATCAAAACAATGTTTATTTGAGGACTTTGTGTGCAGATAGCAGACGTTCAGTATTTCTGGGATTTCTTACTTGGGGAACTCCAGTAGTGCTATAGGATATTTGTGTTTGTGTTGTGGAAGTGCTCCCATGCACTAAGTTGAAACTGACCATTGAGGAAAGTGTTGCTCTCTCAAAACTGACCATTAAGAAAAGTGTTATTCTCATCTACAGCACAACCAGATAAAACTGTTTGCAAATTGTGCAAAATTGAGCAACCATTCAGCTAAAGTAGAGAATAAGCTATGAATTAAATCACAGAATCTACAACTAGCAACAGTACTTTACTTTTAAGCACAGCAAAGTAGTGCTTTTCTGCGTGTTGGGGTATTGCTCTCACCCCAACTCCTACAGCTGATGTAAAGAGGGGCACCCTGTTGTTCTGCTGTACACTATGTAGCATCTCAAGAAATATTCTGCTGTTACTGTCTCACATTAGCAGTGGGAGGCAGAATTACAGATCTTGAGGTAACATGGCCAAGGCTGCCAAGGATGATTGCACCTAAGCTGGGAACAGAAATCAGATCAAGTGCTGTCCCTCATGTAATACTGGTTCTCACCATGCAGAGGATTTGGTCTAGCAAAGAGTCTGACAGAAAGTTGCCATAGTCCTTCTATGTCCACTTGGTTGGTGTTTTTACGTGTCAGTAAGTCCTCTGTGATGCAGTTAAATGTTCACTAATACCTACTATGACAGTACGTGCTATAGTAGGTATACTTAGAAGTATGGGAGATGTATTTTTGTCTGTCCAGGAACTGTGTGTGATTTAGGAAAAAGGAAGGAAAAAGTGTTTTAAGTCACCATTTGATCCCTTCAATAGTTATTTGCATCCAATTTCATTGTAGAAAAGTGGCTGTTTCCTTGGCAGTTTTCACAAAGACTAGAACAGTTGCAGTGAAAGGCTGTAAAGTGCTTATTCCTACAAGATTTCAGACTTTTATTTAAGTTTTAAGATAAGAGTAGTTTTGCATATTTGCTTCAACAGACCTTTCATCTGTAGTAATAATAATAATACCACTTAGCACTTTCTAGCTTCAAAGTGCCTTACAGATGGTAATTCCACAACATCCCAATGATACAGTAAGTTTTTTATTTGCCCAAGGCAATGAAGGGAGTCACTGTCAGCACTAGGATTAAAGTAAAAGGGAGAAGGCTCTGTATGGAGGGGAATATTTTCAGGAAAACTTTACAACCATCCTTTTTTTCAAGCAAACTCCTCTTTTTCCTTTGCCTTTTCCAAAATACACATTTTAATAGTGAAATGCTGAGAGCACTAGAACAAAACTAAGAGAGAAGATCTCAAGTTTGGACTTGTTCATGGACTTCTTGCCTTCTACAGCTCATTGCACACAACAGATCTGATGCTCTTCTGTCTGACCTCAGTATCAGTCTTCAACAACGACTTCAATGTGACTTTTGGGCAAGGGAGAGTGAAATTTAGTGCTTGAGATTATTTAATGTACTGAAAACAATGTAATATTGCATGTGCTGTAGGGAATAAGTCGGCGTGTAAAAGTTGGAAAGGAAATGCAACTCAATTGTCAGTCTTGAATTTTCAGTTTTTGCTTTTATCTACAGAGGGCAGCAAAGGGCTTCAGTTTAAAACCTTCGGCAGGTAACCCGCAGTATCTGGTTTGTCTTTGATAATAGCTTTGAAATAACACCATGAAAGTGTTTTCAGAGCTTTCCTCAGTTTTCTGACTCCAAGCATAATGATGGGGTTTTTTTGGGTAGCTTTAAGTTATGAGACAGGATGGTCACAATTAACAACTTGACCACAGGCAAAGGTTGTTAGCGAATCAAGACAAAGTCTCATAATCACAACCGAAGCTCAGTTTATCAGTCTCAGTGCCTCCAAGTTATTTAGCATATTAGAAGCAGGATTTTTGTTAAACCTCTGGAAACCTATTCATCATCAAATCCATTACCCTGAAAAAGCAGGCTGGATGTGTACCCCAGACAGACTTAGCAGACATTAAACTGAAATTCACTGTTTTCATTACTCTTCAAAAGGAAATCTTGCTCCCTCGTGCACAAATGTTGCAGGAGGCTGATATACTGCTGGCAGAGGTGAGCAGTCTTTTGCAAAGTGAAGGAAGGAAGGTGGGATACAGGATATTTGGAAGCCAAATCCATAAACATTCTGACATTAAAGAAATAGGGAAAAGAAGGTGGGTACCAGTCCACTTTCCAGTGGATTCAACAGAGCTGACTCCTTTGGAGCGGAGATGTAAGAACAGTAGGACAGTACTCTGAAGTCTCTTACAACATCTGAACTTTGCCTCATACTGTTCATTATTCCCAGCTGCCTGGCTGAACTCCAAATTTTCATCCCAAGTGATGTTAGTGGGAGTTTTGCCACTAATTTTGTTAAGACTGGCACTTGAGATTAGCAGAAGTGTCCTTAATGAATTTCCTGTGTTCCTGTGTGCTCATCTACAGCACTGTTGCAATGTATCATGTTCACGGACACCTCTGATTACCAGCTTGTACATTTTGTGATGTGTAACTATGCCTGCCAGCCTCAATGAGCTACAGGTTTATAACAATTGTATTTTTCTCATATTCTGGGACCTAAAAAGGGCTTTGTTTTTACTGTGGTGTGCCATTCATGTACTTTGATTCTTTAGTATAGATGGAACAGGCTAAGTGCTGGCCCTGACCTCAGGCATTGACTAGAATTGATTTCCATAACATCCCTCTTGAAAGCAGGAATTTATATCCTCTTCTTAGTGGAAATTCACTGAGAGAAAGGGATCAGCGGGATGTTATCTATGTGTATAAATATCTAATGGGGGCTAAAGAAGGCAGAGTCAGACTCTACTCAGTGACAGAGCAAGAGGCACAAACTAAAATGTAGGAAAATCCATTCATACATAAGAAATAACTTTTTTGGTTGTTGTTTAAACTGTTGAGGTGGATGAACACTTGACATGAGTAGCTCAGAGGGTTTGTGGAATCACCATTCTTGCAGATACCTGAAAGCTGGACACAACCCAGAGCAACCTACTCTAGGTGACCCTGCTTTGAGCAGGGGGATTGGATGGGAGGGTATCTGGAGGTCACTGCCAACCTCAACCATTCTGTGATTCCCCACCCAGATCTTCTTATCATCACCTGCTTGAAAACAATTAATGGTTATGGAAATCCAGTACAAGCTGCATGAAATGTTTATTTAAATATAAAAATTAACACTTGTTTTAAATTAATTTAATTATTTTCCTTCATAATCTCAACAAATTAAAAAATATTTTAAAAATGTAGTACAGTATCTGTTTAAAAGCTGATCTCCTTATCCCACTGTATGATTTGCATAAAGATTTTTTCTAATGTCTGTAATACTGTATAAATTCCCTTTAAATATTCAATTTGATAAACTTCGTTCCATCTTAAAGTTTTTGGACTTCAAATGACATTTGAAAGTCCTGAGCACAAATAAAACGTGAATCATGGTAAAAGTCTGTCAAAGATGTAAAGAAAATGGGCATGCTTTTTCTTACTGTCTTTGTTTTATAAATGTTGTGACATTTTGACTAAGAAAGAAAATACAGCTTTTACTGAACTGCGGAAAAGTAATGACAGAATTTGTGGTAGTCTTGACTGGACATTCCTGCAATTCAATGCATGAAGTTCTTACATCATTCTTGCAGCCTCAGTGCTGTTGCATGAGAGCTTTCCTAGTCATGAAACAATACCAAAAATAATAATTAAAAACCAAAACAAAACAGAAAAAACAACAGAAACCCCTGAAGCTGTGTTGAACATCCAAGAGTGTCTGACAGAGAGGAACAAAATCAATTCAGAAACAGCTACACCATGCTGTTCGGCTTGCATCAGAGAAAATTTTCAAGTGAGCTCTTTAGTAATCTCATCTCTATTAATCATTATTAGATGTTGGATCTATCATTTGCTAATAGTCTCTAGCAAACATTACCTTCTTACTCTTGGCAGTAGCCTTTTGAGTAATTGGATACTATTTCCATGTTCTGTCTCTTCATTAGTCATCTTATTTTTAGACAAAACTATCCTGATTGATTGTTGGTTTGGGGTTCCTCTGCATCCTTCTGCTGATTCTTATTGCTGCCACGCTGTAGACTCTGTCCAGTGGTTAACATCTCTCTTGATGTATGAACATACACTAGTCATACTTTCTGCCAACCAGCAGAGCATGCTACAAGAATTTAGAGTTTCAGTTTTGAAATAGATGCAGATTTTTCAAAATAGGGGTTTCCTAAGGGCTACTCCCTATCTGAGCATTCTTAACTTTGTAGCTTTTCAAGTCTTTAAGCTGGAAATCAGAGCCTGGCTCTTGAGGTGCACATGTTTATTTGTTAGGGAGGAAACGCTACTCTTTTGAGTCCCTAAGGAGTTAATGTGCTGTATCAGATACTAACTAAAGGCTGATCACAGCAGTCCAGTTGTGACAATTTACCTGGGCTGAAAGGACTGAAAGGAGATATGTCTGATGCTCTCCTCCTGGTAGGATGTTTACCCTTTCTACAGCAGCCTAAGACAGTTGACATATTTGACCGGTGGATGGTGGAACCAGGGAAATCCGTGGGTCCTTTTGTACTGTCAGACCAGTTGTTTCTCATCTTAAGAAAATATATAAGGAACTTTGTTCCTCATTACAGTTCATTTTCCTGATTCGAGTCCCCTGTCCCTGTTCCCCGTGATCAACTTAAGTAGCAGCATTTCTTTTTTTTTAAAGTGTATTTCTAATTTGTCAAGATTTAATTATTCTCTTCAGGGTACTGGCAGTTCCTCACACCTCGGTGCCTTTCTGAAAATTTACTCACTATTCTATTACCCAGGTCCTTGCTGCTTCTGACAATTGCCAATTTTAGGTAAGGAAGAGGTGTAATGTTGCATGAAGAATATACGCCCATCCATAATTTTCTATATATGGAAAGCATATAGCGATGGATACCATCTGCTATCTGTGTAGTTGTCCTTTCTTCTTCGTCCATATTTCTATCTTAAATACTGGAATAGTATCGCTGCGAGCCTTTTATTTATGTTAAAATCTATTACTGGAAGTGGGAATTTTTAATTTGAAAGGTGGTGGGTAGATCCACCATTATATAATATGAAACTTTTTACATGTGTTTTCTTGATCTGTAGAGCCACAGAAGTGCCTATATTGTTGTTGCTTGCTAGAAGAGAACGCAGGAAAGAATTGCCAGTGAGTGACCCTCTCGGGTGCCTGCAATGGTGTGTCAGGTTTCTACAGGGGAAGAGTTTAAGAGAGGGGGAAAATCTGCTGCCTCCCTGGGCAGCCAGGTCAGCCTGATCTCATTAGCTCCAGTCACAAGACAGAAGAGTAAAGAAATTAGTGGAGAGACAGAGAAGTAGGTGAAGGATAATAAACCTTAAAAGGAAAACTTTAAACACCAACCTGGGAGCAAAATTCAAGCTATGCGTTGTTATGTTGTTAATTTGAAAACAGAAGACAAGTCAAGAAATGAGTGGGTTAGGCTTGCTAATATCAGTGGTTTGTGTTGAAAGTGATATTTAAATTTTAGCTATTCACAGTTCCCTATGTTTGTTTTACTTTGTTTGAACATAGCTCAATTTTAATGAATTAGAAAACCTGAAATATGCTTAAAGGAAATCATTACAGAGTGAAACACTGTAGTAAGAAAACCAACTCAAACCTTCATGTGTGCTTATTCTTACCATGCAGAATAAAAATGAACTGAAGATAAAAGGTCCTAGAAGAAAGAAACTCAGAGGCCTTAGAGAAAGATAACTTCGTATGGTCTGTGTTTTGAATGAATGCTGTTTTCCATGTGATCTCTAGACTCCCTCAAAAAAATTGCTTTGACCCTGGTGATGAGCAGGAGGAAAAGACTATGACCAAGAAACAGCTAAGGAACCACAGGGGAACAGACATTATTGAAATAAGCATTGCTTCAACCTCAGAGCAAACCTTTTTTTTTTTCTTCTAACCACTTTGTTTAATACTGCATAAAGTACCACTAAATCTCCCTCTGGGCTTTAGGGCTTTAGGAATCCTACTTTGTAGGTGATGAATCTCAGGCATTGGTAGGTAGTAAAGGACTGGTGAAAACTAGTGTTGTAGGGAAGTTCAGAGGAGAGAACATGCCCTGAGGACACAACAAGAAAAAACTAGTCTTTGTCTAAGTTTAGTACCTACAAATTTGGAGCCAGCTATGTTTTCTTGGCCTTCAAATATCTCTAGTACTACTGGTTTGCCAGCACTGTATTCTGGGTGGTTCTGCAGGTAGCTGTTTCCTGCAATGTCTTAATTATGGATGTTTTTTCTTCCTTCTTGATGAAACTCACAAACATGCATTTTAAAATGTAATATTAAAAGGAAAAAAAGAAAAGAAGACTGTCACCAAAGCTTTCCCGATGACTAATGTTGTGTAAATACTGTCATGGTACAGTTGGATTTATTTTTAAATATTAGACCAGCCTGGGGAAGTGCTGTCAGCGAGCAGTGATAGCCTGTCCATTGCTCGTTTGAGCATAACAAAGGGCTTGACTTGGAGTAAGTTGCAATGCAGATAAAGTATTGTCTGCGTTTATTCTGCCTTTCTTGTTCTTGAGCTGCAATGGAATTTAATACTAGGGTAGATCCCTGTGGAGCAGTAACTGGACTATACGTTTCTCAAATTAACCATAGTCTTCCATTTTATTGCTTTGATATGGTTTTGACCAGTTAGGAAATCAAAATACTGCTCTATCAGAGGTGTTGCTCTCGTTCGTCTATTCCTTTCTTTACTTAATATTTTTCTTAAATCAGACTTTGTTTTCTTCTGAAAAGTGTCTCATTATATTCAAATGAGCATTGGACCCAGTAAAATCTTAGGAATTTTTCCTGTATGGATTTGTTCACATTTTGTTGCTTTAGGTTTTCAGGGGGGTTACACATATGGAAATACTGTTAAAACCGAATTGGAATAAGCTGAGTGGGAACAAATAACTTACACAAAGTGTATCATATTGTATTGTCTTGCATACAGTATGTTGTCTTTCTTACCCTCTACTACAATAATTCTGTTTCATAAACCCACAGTTCAATGTGACTCAGTGTTGTGTCTTTTCAGAAGTAGATATGCACTAAGTTGCTGGTTATTTTTTTCTGTTGCAGAGTTAAGACAGATAGCTGCAATTATAGAAGGTGTTCATTTTATTTGTTGAAGGAAACGATGACATGCAGGAGTAGCTTATGTTGAGATAGACTGATATTTGGGGAGAGGAGTTAAAAACAACCTGAATAATTCTGCAGACTAAGAGATCCATAAATACCCAGGATGTGACATCTGGAGCAGGACTCAGTTGCAGGACACCTAATGCCATTTTAGATGTCAAGGGATATCTGAAACATCTGCAAAGGGTACATTGATATGGCACAGGAGCTAGTGGAGACCTGTGCTGTTCTGAATGGGCACCTTGGCGGCCAGGTGTCCAAGCACCATCTAAAATATCCCCAGATGTCTTCTTTTTGGTGGGTAATTAAAAACCACCCCTGCATTCTAAGTTAACACAACAGTCTTGCAGTGATAGGTGAATCTCAGATGCTTTGCTGTCTTTATTTTGTCTCGTTCTCCCTACATCATACTGTCACTTTTTGGGTGGGTTTTGATTGCTTGTTTGTTTGGTGAGTTTTTGTTTTTTGTTTTTGTGTTTGTTTTTTTTCCATGCAGAAGTACTGATGCTCTGGAAGCCATTTGGAAGGGAATACTTTCAGAACACATGAAATTTAGGCTAGTTTTATGTATGTGTTTATATATAAATTTGTTGTGGTTTAACCCCAGCCAGTAACTAAGCAGCTCACAGCCACTTGCTCACTCCTCCTCACGTCAAGATAGAGGAGAGAATTGGAAGAGTAAAAGTGAGACAACTCATGGGTTTTGATGTAATGACAGTTTAATAGGTAAAGCAAAAGCTGTGCAGGCAAGCAAAGCAAAACAAGGAATTCATTCACCACTCCCTGTGGGCAGGCAGGAGTTCAGCCATCTCCAGGAAAGCAGGGCTTCATCACGTGTAGTGGTTACTTTGGGAAAACAAACGCCATCGCCCCGAACATCTCTCCCTTCCTTCTTCTTCCCCCAGCTTTATAAGCTGGGCATGACATCATATGGTATGGGATATCGTTGGTGTCAGCTGTTCCAGCTGTGTCCCCTCCCAACTCCTTGTGCATCCCCAGCCTCCTCGCTGGTGGGGTGGGGTGAGAATCAGAAAAGGCCTTGACTCTGTTCAAGCACTGCTCAGCAATAACTATAACATCCCTGTATTATCAACACCGTTTTTAGCACAAATCCAAAACATAGCCTCAAACTAGCTTCTTTGAAGAAAATTAACTTTATCCCAGCCAAAACTAGCACAAGATTATAATAAGTTTTAGGAGCCTAGATATGGACTCTTAAACCCACATCTTGAATTTTGTGCCCACACCCTTGCTACAGAGGTGATGTGCTGCTTTATGCAGGTCAGTTCAGCAACTGAACGTAACAGTGTACTGCAGCAGCTGTGGGTGCTGAGATATCGGGAGAGCCAAACTCATCTCAAGCTCATTGAATTCAGAGGATTACTGTGGCATAAGCTGTATTTAGTGTCTAAAGGAGCTATGCCGTATTTCATTCAAATCTCTGTCAGATGAAACCTTCTTCTCAGCCAGGCTTAGGTACATATATTGCAAATGTTTTGGATGAACAACCACGAAAAAAAAATCCAGAACTTCTTCTCAGAGTCTAGATGAGGAATGAAGGTCATGAAGCCACACTGCATGATGTCAATTTACTGCCTTTTGCACTAGAAAGAAGTCATGGAAATGCTTGTGACTAGTCTGGTACCCGCAAATAGTGCGTAATATCTGGGTGGCAGAACCGTTTTGAGTGGATGGGGGAAGGTGGTAAACTCAGAGGAGAGAGATATGCAGAATTATTTTAACTATACCTTTTGAACCAATTTGGAAGGTCCTGGGGATTCTGGATGGGAACATAGAAAATATTGGCACTCAGTCCTTACAAAGCACCAGTATATTCTCACAGTGCAAAGGAGATCACTATGCAGCTGTTAAAATATTAGAATGTTAATGTGTTTAATTGCGTGAAGTTCAAAGAAGGTTGAAAATATCATGTACAACTTATTTTTCATTATTCTTAAGTGGAACTATCCAGCTCATCATTGCAGCCACTATAGTGAGTGTCAGCTCTAGTCCCCTTAAGACAAGGCAGTTCTCATTTTCTAAAGGAACAGAATGGCAGAAAGGCTAAAATATTGTTGTTCAGAGGACTAGGTGAGAAGAATATGTTATTTGAGGCTCTGTATACATGTAATAAGGGTATATTCATAAAATGGCAAATGATCAAGGTAGCTTCTCCCTCATCTGAGAACCTTTCATCTGAGAAATGGTTACTGCATGTACTTTTCTTGTCATCTGGAAATAAGTAGCAAGACACATTAGCTAATCTGCTTTCATGGCAAAAGGAAGATACCATACATCAGTTTAAATCTTAGTGAAACCTCCTGTTCAAGGTTGGCTGTAAGCACACATGTGGTGGCTTGAGCTAACAGACAATAGCTTGGTTAATCTCAGTAACTAGATGGTGGGCTTTCAGCTTGGGGATATAAATAGGGCTGCTGTCCCCCCCTTCTTTATGGGGATCTAGGGAAGCCTGTGGGAGCCTGAAGTGCAACCCCTGGTTCCCAGCCAAAGTCTCTATCCACCAAAGATCTCCCATAGTTTTCACAATCTGAAAAATCATTAAAAGCTTCAGTAAAGGTTTCAGTCTTCAATGTTAGCAATGGAAATGCCAGAACGTGTTTTTGATGAGTCTAGAACTCAAACGTCTTACAGTAAACTCATAGAAATGTAATGGAAATCAAAATACATTCTCTAATAAAACTAATGTTGTGGTCTTAAAATCCTTTTTTATTATCCCTTAAATTTCTTTCCCTTTTAGTCTCATATGTAAGATGATTAAATCTATTTTCATGAGCTACCTGATGCTGCTCAACTATTGAGATTGGGAATTATACAAGTAAATATTTTCTCATCTGTGATTGAGATTAAATTGGGCCATATGTTCTGGAGTTTGTTCCTGTGATGCAATTGTATTTTCTGTGAAGACATTGCCACAATCTTTCTTCCCGGAAGTTGTAGAGGATTGTCATAGCTTTTGAAAACCTTATTTTTTTCAGAGACATCTTTTGCACAACAGGTTAGAAATATAAAGAGAGTTTCGATGAAAAAACATGTGTGTGCCCTGATGCTGAAAATTTTTTTCCCCACTTAGACTTACTTCATTCAGTACTTGAGTCAAGTACCTTTTTAAAAGTCTACCATTTCGTGATTTCTATTTGGATGAGAAAGTAGTATTAAGCATTTGCAGTAGCTGGCATTTTTTTTTTTTATTACTGACTGCAGTTGTTATAGTAGAAAGTTGGCATCTATCCACAGGTTTTTATCTATGGCTATCTACAAATTTCCTTCTATTCATAAAAGCACTGGGAAAAATGCAAAGAAAATATTCACAGAAATTTGCTCAAATTAAAGTAGAGCATGTAATTTGACCTCAGCCATGCCTCTATTATGACAATACCATATAAATGTTCTAGTGCAAAAGTTAAACATGGAGATGTGCCTTCACTCAGTTTCTGGTCTTTAAAATTATTAATTCTCAGAGAAAATGACTTAGCCTGGACTCCCATTACTCATCCCATTACCTGATCTAATGCAGAACATGTGAACCTCACTAGTTAACCTGCACTGAGTTACATGCCAGGAGCAGCCTGTGATTCATCAAGTTAGAAACATGTTCCCAACTTGTAACTTAAACAGAGACCTCTACACTTGCTCTTGTTTGCATTTAAATTTTAAGGGACATGGAAATCATAGACGAAATCCGTATTTGGCATAGCTTGTATAGGTATGGCAAGATAGGTAATAAGAATATTGTCTTCTCTAGCTCCTACTGAAGATTTTGCATTTTATTGAGTGTTTAGCAACATTCTTTAAGATTTTGCGAACATATGAGTGGAGCTGATTGGTTGTTGGCATGGTTAATCTGATATGTTTAAATATCAAGTAAGTCAGCTGATGTGTTTTGTAAACTTAAAATAAATCTTTGCTCACTGCTTTACCTCATAAAATAGTCAGATATCAGTGCTTCTGGCTGTGGACAAAGGCTGCAGAAAACAGAGCAAAGTTTTTGCCTGCTTACCTTGAAATTAATTCCAAATTAATTACATGAACAAATTAAGTGTCCAAAATCTCGTTTTCTCCCTTCCTTTCTCTTTCTCTGTCATTATTTTTATCATTATATTGCACCTCCCTTGGCTCTGTAATCCCCTGAAATGTTTCTCAGTCCTGATTTTCACATTCCAGCTCTACTTTTTTTCCTGTGCCCAGTCAGCTTTGTGTTCTTCATAATCTTTCCTGCTTTCATGCGCCTGTTTTTCTCTCTCCACATCCCCTTATCTATTCCCTCTCAAATCTCCTTATCCCAGATCCAGAATATACCCTAACCTTGCTCATGCTCCAGTCTCTCCCTTGCTTTGATGGTGCATATGTCTTTCAGTAGCCCAGCCCTACGTATATGTCAGATTGCTTTTTCTCTGCTACAACTGTTTCTGCCCCACTTTGGTGTAGTATGATCAGGAAAGTTCAAATGACTAGTGAATATCTATTAGTATCAATGTGAAAATGCCTTTTTTGTCACTTCCTACTCAGTGATCAAACTAATATGCTGTAAATCATTGCAGGAAGCTGAGGAACGACTGACTGTAATGTTTGCTGCAAGAAATCTACATTAGTCTTATTTCACACTTGGGTCCATAAAACATATGAAAAATTCCCATTATCTTTATAGTAGGAGTTGGATCAGGTCCATTATTATTGTTGCCTTCATTAACTAGCTGTAGACTGTGAAAGTTCATAAGGACACTAAAAGAACATAGGTATTCTAGGCTTAATCCATTAAGTACCCTGACAATCTCACTGTCAGTACTAGAAATAATATTCTTTGTTATGTGCGACACACTGTAGTTACAGATTTATGTGGAGCAGCCCCAGCAAGAGCTCTATCCAAGGATCTCCCAACCTGCTTGCACGGCTTGGAAATGTGACTTTACCTGGTACTGAAGTAGTCGGTTGTTCCCCCTTAACTCCATTAGTTCATAGACATAAGTGACTATTTAACACACTGATGTGTGTCCTAGACTTTTTGCTGATTTCATGCTTTACTGTACTAAGTATGTTGAGTCTAGTCTTCTCCCATTTAGAAGAAGAATTATTTGGGGAGGAGTGTGCTGAAATTATATACCTTACCTGAAGGAAAGATGGTGTTGACCTGAGATGGTCAGTGGGTAGAGAGCACGCTGCCTTAGGTGAGGAAGGGTATGCTGAGTTTATCAAATTTGAACTTATTTTGAAATAAACAAACATAGGAAAGCTGCAGAGCTTTCAGGTGGGACTGGATCCTGTCCCATGTTCTGGCAGTCAAGAGCAGATCAAAGGGGAGCATGTAGATGAAATGTGCTGAGGTGTTGCCTTTCCTGCCTTGCTCCTCCCCAATCAGCCTTCTCCATGGAGAACTGACACTGATGAGGTGAGAACAGCAACAAGGAAAGGGAATCTGATTTCTTCTGATGCTTGTGAAAATGTTTTTTCTAGCTTCTTAATATGGATCTCTCTTTTCTCGGAGATAAACAATTTAGTGCACATGGCCACACTTTGCACTTCTAGTTAATATAATATTGTTTAGACGCTGGGTAGCATGTCAATTGAATTCAGAGGCTTTACTGATGTAGACATACAAATATCCTGTGTCCTGGGATGCCTTTGTACATGAATTTTGCTTCCTTTTTTTTTTTTTGAACTGTCCTCCGCTGCTGATTTGTGTTATTCAACATCTGTTGCCTTTTATCACAGTGAATTTCAGCAATAGTCAGAGTGATTCCCTTCAGTTTATATATCATTTTTAGTGCAGTTATGGAAGGAACAAAACTGAAATGCTGTACAAATACTGTAAAAAAAAAAACAAAACACACAAACAAAAAAAAACCCCACAAAACCCAAAAAAACCCAACAAACCAACCAAACTACACTACTGATTTGTGTAACAGTAAGTAAAATATGTTGAGTTTGTGTTTCTCCTTTTGACTACTTTGATACGAGGGGTGATTATTCTGGAAAATATTATTATCAGTGCTAATATTTATGGAATTCTAAATGAAAAAAGTAAGTAATTGGGTTTATTAAACTATTCACAATTTTTCACAAAGGGTCAAGACTGCATTTCATCTTTAGAAAGACAAGGAGAATTTTATGGAGAAAAGGCCAAACATGACGTGAAGGTGTCACATGACAAGTGGATCATTTAGACCTCCTTCACTCTTTTGTCAAAAGCTGAAGAGCTTTTTTTTTGGATCACTGAGATTCAGTGGGTGATTAGTGAAAGCTTTACCCAACAGCTTTTGAAAAGTTGCCAACAGGAATATGATCAAATTTGGGTAAGCCAAAACTGAGTTAGAGTGCTACAGGAATTACTTCTGATTTCTTTAGAGAGAAACTTTCCTTTTTTTAACATTCAAGAGAACTGAAATTTCACATTGAGACTTAGAGGTCCCAAAAAGATCAAGTAGTTAATTATTTAGCACAAGTCAGGTTATTTCATTAGTATGAAAAGGCTTATGACTCATAGTATACATGAGGAAGAAAAGTATACAGGGAAGAGAAGCAAAGGCTGTGCTTGTCTTGCGCAGGGTGTACAGTATTTGGAATATGACATAAGAATGAACTTCCAAGATCCTCAGAGAAGATGTGAATGGGGAAAGGGTAGAGGATACAGCCTTTGTATTCTAGAGGCCTTATTCTGTAGGAGTTAAAGGCGTATTCAAGGATGATAAGACTAATGGTGTAATTAGCCAATTTTTTTTTTGTAGCCACCTTCACTTGGAAGGAGCTTAGGGAGGTTGTTATGCAGGAACTGTTCTTTACAGAAGCAGAGGATCTGCCTCAAGTCAAGGTGGCAGCAGGCAAGGTTATAGAAGAATAAGATAAGAAAAGAATAAGATAAGAGAGAACATGCTTGCATTGGTTAAAAACAGTCAGGAAACAGGATAGGAATACTGATTTTCATATCAGAGGGTATTCGTTGGTAGAGTTTTAAAAGAATTTGTGTTTTCCAACCTGGTCATGAATCATCTGGGAAATGATGGTAAAACTTGCTGATGATAGTAAATTATTCTGTATAGCAAAGACAAAGGCCAACTTGAAGAGCTACACTGAATAACTGAGAAATCCAATGGCAGAGGACAGGATGTTCAGTATTGAAAAATGCAAAATGATGCAAATGAGAGAGAAACAGTCCCTACTTTTGCTCAGCAGTGAGCACTAGAATGGCATCATTCTGTTTTCTATGCCTTATAAAACGTCCAGGATGCTTGCTTTATTATATTTTTTTTTTAATAATTTGGGGGCTGAAGTTACCAGCTGGTGGTTTTCCCTAAAAATAGTTTTAGTGTAAGCATAGTATGTGCATTTCCTTTCATTGATTTTGTAAAGGTACATTACTAGTGATACAAAATAGCCATAATTTACTCTTGGATACTAGAACTACACAAAAAGATGAATGGGGTGTGTATGTACTCTATAGACAGCTTTCCTTTTGTTGCTTTGGGCAACCATATAGTTAAGTGATAATGTTCCTTGGAGATTGAGTCTATGAAGCAATAAATGGCTTTTATAGTTGATTAAATGCTGAAGTGCAGCTGGAGCTACAAAAGCCATCTCAAGCAGTAAGTATGTTATTACCATTATGGAAAGATAAAAGGAGAATATCATGGGAATAGGAATCTTTAAAATTCTGAGGCAGCAGAAAGAACAGAAAGGATAATATTTTCATTAAAAGTATTTGCAGGGTAGATGTGAACCAATACTGTTAGTCTATAACCTTTTCATTTTTGAACAAGTCCAGATCCATAATAAGTTACTGAACACCATTAACATTATCTTTAAAAATTTAAAGCGATGGATGTGATGACACATAAATTCTGAGCTGGTTTGGATCTGGATTGGGCTGCTCATTTCTCAAAAGAAGCATTGAGAAGGAAGACCAGTGGGTTTTGCAGCAAGAGTAGTTTCACACAATTTTCCTAAATCAATGCTAGTTCCAAATGACGTCAGGCTTGGAAGGTAGCCTGTTAATTTTTTTTTTATAAGCTCTGGCCTCCTAAGACATCTCTTTCCCCCTGGCAAATGTCTTTTGTCTCTACAGGAGGTTTGGAGGGGAAGGAAAGAACAGGACTGAGGACTTTCTGACTCTGCCTCTAGTTAAGCAGTCAGAAGTCCTGCAACAGCTGAATGTATCCATTCCTGGTTCAAACCTACAGCAGAAGTGAGGTTGCAGCTCCTTTTCCCAGGGAATGGATACCAAACTCAATCAGGCTGGGACTGAAGTGACCGGAGGCATCTTGTGTTGGTGCTATAACTAGGACCCTGGTGACCGAGTGGTCATTTCCTGCTGTGTAGTCTTGGGCTTCCAGGAAAAAAGCGTGATGGATTATGACAAAATTGAACGTCATGAAGCAGTGTGTTTTACCCTAAATATCTGAAGTGATTAATTTTCTTGCCCTCTCTCACCAGTGAAAGATATAAGAATAGTTGTATGACACAAAACAATCCATAATTGTGTTGAAAATTATGAGAAGTGCTCAAAGCATATGAAATAAATCTTCCCAAGTAATTACCTGAAAATCATATCCTCACTTTTGAACTAGTTCTTCGGGGCTAGCCAGGCAAATACATCAACACCTAAGTGCATGAACTGAATGGTGAACACACTTTCTCTGTGCCAGTCATTGGCATTATTTTATCCAGAAAAGGACTTGGGTGAACACTGCAGTACTAGAGTTTAAAACTGTAGGCATGGACTGGTAGCACCTGGAGGACTGATTTTATGTCACATTTAGCCAACTATGTCATGATCTCCAACTTTGTAATCAGAGCCAAACCTCCAGCAACTTCTGTCCAGTGTATGTGTCCCTGAATTCAAGACCTAATAATGAGTCAACAAATAGTGTGCTGAGCAGAGCTGCTTCTTCATGTCTTCTGCATTGCCTGAGAAGCTTGGAGATCTCCAGGGGTACTGCTCCTGAATCATACATTTAGATTAACAGGTGTGTCTCTTTTTCACTTATTTTAAGATTCATGAAAAATGGTTCAGTCGTGAGGGCCCAATCTGTTCCCATTAAGTCAATGAAACTTTTGTCAGTGACTTAAATGGAAGCAGACCTGAGTCCAATACGAAAACATCCTGCCACTAGAAAAGCAAACTGAAAAACCTGACTTTAACCAGGCTTACCTTGGGTATTGTGTTGTTTAGATTGGGATGTCTACAAGCAAATGTTTCTTGTTGGTACCATAGCTTTAGTTTTAACTATTCATTGAACTTGAAATCTATTTATTATAAATAACATTGGAAAACAGTTATTTTCACTGGATCTTGTATATAGATCTGTAATGCATTCTGTGATGATAGGAACACTGTCATTCATGACAGCTGTCTTTCTGTAATGTGATCATGATGAACAAAAACTCCCAGGGACTGAATGCCAATCTATTCTGAACTACAGTTTCCTGCGTGTGTCTCTTTCAGCCATTTGTCTAAATCCTTGCCTTGTTTGTTTAAAGAATTTTGAATGTGTCTGCGGGAAAAGTCTTTATACCACATTACTATTTTATATATAAAATAAAATACATATTATTTTATTTTGCTTTTGTTAAAGGTACAAGAGAAAAAACATACCTGCACTTTTCTCATGTAAGTGTTTTCTTTTGGTTAACCCTTGAACAGGTTGCAGTTCTTAACTGGAAACTTCAACTTCATCAGGTAATTATAGCAGCATATATTCACCCAAGTGGGAAGGATCTTGGGAGGCCATCTGCTCAAGCAGAAGCAACACTGAATTCAGAGCAGGTTGCTCAGGGCTTTGTCCAAATGGGTCTTGGAAACTTCCAAGGATGGAGATCCCGCAGCCTCTGGGAAACCTGTTCCAGTGCTTAATTATCCTCACAGCAATTTTATTTTTTTCTTATACCCATTAGGATCCCTCTGTTTCAAGTTATGCCCATCATCTGTCTTTTTTCTGCACTTCAGTAGAGATCCTGAGTCTATCTTCTTGATGACCCTTTTGTTAGGTATTGGCAGGCTGCAGTAGTTATCCCTGAAGCCTTCTCAGGGCTAAAAAAATCTGACTGTCTTCATAGGCACATAATTATGGAATTGTATATGTTCTGTTGCACCTACAGTGTCTTGAGCCGCAAAGCACTTAATCAGTTGTATATTCTGCTGTGTTTTTCCTGAGGTCAGATCATTTCTAGCATTATTCATTACAAATTTGAATGTCTTTTCAAAGTGGTAAGTAAGCAAATGTCTTATAGCTATTGAAGATTAGTCATAGACAATGTCTATCTGAAATTATTTGAACCCATAATTGCATTTTCAGTCAATGGAGTCCATTATGATTGTGTGTTCATCAAAAAATTCTGATGTGTACCTTTACACTTCATGTGCTTTAATGCTTAAACATCAAATCATACTTCTGTCTTGGGAACTGTTACGTTACTTCAGGCTGCTTTCACATAGACTTATTAACAAAGGACGCATACAAATGCATACTTTATGGAGCAGGACAAGACTTGAACATCTACCCTCTGATACACACACCAGGGATCTTTTCTTGCTTCAGCTGAATGTTGTGCTAATCCTATGGTCAGCTTCAGAGGCAGCAGATCTATTGATCACATGCAAAGGTAGCCCACACAAGACATCATGCTTTTATTACTTCATAATTATCTTCTTCACTCAAATGAGGCACAAAAGATCTTTCATTACTACATTAGTAACAGAAATCTCAAGAGAAAGTCCTGGAGATTTTAGTGTTCAAATAAACTGAGTGTGGTGTCAAGTCAATGCTTCAACACGCGTGAGTAAGACAGCTCAGAGATTTCTCAGCAGACCTTGTTCCTGTAGCATCTCTATAAGCTGTTAGGAGCTGATGAACCAGTCAAGCTCGTGTTTGAGATTAAATGATACCCCTTTTTTCTCAGTTGCTGATATATGGATGGGCACTTATAGCTGGTGTATGACTTTGGTACCTATCCACAAGATTTTCACATTCCATTAAAGAAAGTGTAAACACAGCCATTTACTTGTTTCCTATTTTTACAACTAGTTATTGGAGCAAGGTAATGTTTTCACTTTTCATCAAATGACATAGGCATCCATTGCTGGCATTTCAGCAAATGACATGAAATGCTTCTATTCTAACCCATATTCCACTAGAGTTGCTATGGTTTACAGCACTTCAAAAACACAAAATTACAGAGTTTTTACTTTTTTTTTTGAGTGGCAAAATTAAAAAAAGAAAAAAACCCAGACAAAACAAATGGTCATGCTTATTTTCCACAAAGGTTGACCTCTGACTCCTAGTAAAATAGGATTATTTTTGTTTTGTGTTTCAGCTGTGAAAGCAACTGTTAGGTAGGTGAGGCTGTTATAGATGAAAGAGAAGCTGTGCAAGGTAAATGGGATTTCATAAGCCACTGCATTTGAAGGAGTAGGATTTTTTGGGTTCCTGATTCATGGGAACTGAAGGAGATCAATACGCATATGAACAAGATATTCCTAGTTGCACAAAATATATGTAGACATGCTACTGCATGCGGGACGTGTTTGAAATGATACAGGCCCTGTACAGTTCTAACATGCAGGTTATATGTTTCTGTTGTGTTTCTGTAAGGAAGGGAAATGCCTGCGAAGTGTAGATTTGTAGTACTTGATAACCTTTGGCAATGCAGTTTATACAGCAAATCATTTTCTGACATGAGGCATGCACGAATCTTTTTTCTCCTTTGTTTTCTCAGATGGTCACACAATAGCTTATTCTGTCGTTAGATGCTGTATTTCTGTCTTGTAAACGCAGATGTGTTAAGTGGGGAGGTTAGTGGCAGTGAGAAATGAGCAATATCCCACCTGCTATTGCCAATATTATTATTAATTATTTTTACGGCCCCCAAAACTGTGCCAGGCATTTGGAGGAAACATTAAAGCAATTTAATACTTCTTGTAATGCTCCAATAAGCAGGGAATTTTTTACACATCTATTTACCTTTATGTAGATAATTTTACAAGATATGGTGCAAGCAATCACCTAACAGCTCCTTGTGTCACCATTGTGCATGATGTGTAGGGCTCTGCTGATTTTGCCCACTCTCTTCTTTTTCTATTTCACAGGGAAATTGTGATTCCAGCTTGCATTGTTACAGTGCTTTATATCTAAGTGTGATAATGGGTTTGCATTAATTACAATGTAATTTTGTATTCTGTTCATCCTTAGACACTCTCACATGTATGAAACCTATGGATCTACCTAGAGAGAGCATCTAATGTCCACAGATATTCTTATAAGTCCATGCTTGCTTGCTTCAGTTGTACCCTGAGGAAGAGTTTGTTTTAAAGGAGAATGAAGTTGCCTAATTCTTTCTCCTCAAATTTAGCTCTGTTCTTTTATAACCAAATCTCTACATGTCTATTTATATTTCAAGCTATTGCCAGTTTACTGCAAGGGTTTGCAACCTGAAAAGGTCTGTTGCATCATGCCTTAGCACCTCTGGTTCATGTATGTGGCTGCGCAATGCTTTAGGCATGGTCTAGGTTAGTACTTGTGCTTAACCCATCTCTGTGTACATCCCTGGTGGCATAAATGTAGAATATTTCTTGCCTACAACACAAATCAGGATTTAGTGCTCATGTATGATACAATTCCATTGCACTTGGCTTTACCACACAGATAAATTTGTTTTAGTTTAATTTATATTTTTATGTCTAATATTTAGATTTTATATTTATCATATACATTTAATTTTCTTTTGTATTGGGTTTGCGTGACAAGGTTTTGG
>NW_009607613.1:124568-125223 GCF_000690535.1 Cariama cristata | reverse complement strand
ATTATTATTATTATTATTATTATTTTTAACCAGGTTGGGGAGAGGATGAAGGCTGACAGTAAGGAAGGAAAGTAACAAAAGTAGAAGCAGTAAAATAATTACACACCTGCCAATTCCTTTCTTTCGTGTTAAAAGAAGGTGTTTCACCCACTTTTTTGTCTGTGAAAAGTTCATTTAAAGCTGTCTCTCCTGTGCAATAGGAAAAATAACGGTTCATTCAACAGTATAATACAAATCCCAGAATGTTTTCAAATTTCCCTCTTTTGTGTGTTTTAAGATTGACAACTATATAATTAAGCATAACAAAGAGAGAAAGGATTTAACAAGATTTAGCGCAACTTGGGCAACTTGGGGTAGCAGAGGGAAGGAGAGTCAAGGGCAGATACTAAATGAATCTATGGAGTTACTCATCAGAGGTGTGCAGACTTGGTTTGAGGCACTATTTTAAAAATAGGAATGATCGCAGAGCTACACGCACAAAGCCTGCAGCCAGGTGCTGCCTGCTGAGCTCCCAGAAGTGACGGTGAGCAGAGGAGACAGCCTGGTGGTCCCCATTATTTGACATAACACACAGCCACCCCTCCTGCAATAGCAGCAGAAAGCTACAAAGCACTTTTGCTTCCAGAGACATTTCAGCAGTGACTTCTTGGTCTTT
>NW_009607613.1:104670-124537 GCF_000690535.1 Cariama cristata | reverse complement strand
CATTTCAGCAGTGATTTCTGTGTTTTTGTCTTTCCTTATCCACAACATATGTGTGCAGGTATGTTGGAAACGTAGTCTGCTATGTTATAGTCTAGCCTGTGCTCTATACTATGCTTTCCAACCTTGATGTAGAGACTGTATTCATCCCATTAGGTCATATCAAGGTCTAGCTTCAGATAAATCCAACAAAAAAAACCACCCTGTGAACTTTGCTTTAGAGAAGTAAGGAAAAATAAAGAGAAGCTCTGCGTCTTCAAATGAGTCACTTGTCTTCCTGTGACTGTTTCACTCCCTTCAAACTCTGTTCTTCAATTTACCTCATTTTCTACATGTGTCTTTTCTTTAAATATGCAGTTTCTTAGATTTTTCCACTTATACAAATCTCTTTTTTCCTGATTACTTTGTCAAAACCTTTGTGCTTATATAACTATTTCAATCACACTTGTTCTATTTCATAGACATCCACCTATCATTATAATTGTTAAAGAGAGTTTGAAAAGGTCTCCTAAGAAGGATCTTAGACCTTTTAGATTTGTGAAGAAAGAGAGAAGTTTCCTGTGGCCCAGAACAAGATTCTTACAAGTTCATTACAAGCCTAGTTGTATTGTTTTGAAAAGTTATACGACATCCAAGCAGATGATCAAAGAATTCTGAGACAATTTCAAAAGTTCTTCCAATTGTCTGAAAAGAAAAAGTGGAGGGATTTGTGGTAAAAAAAAGTAAATATGTAAATAAGAATAAAATTTTTAATTCTATATCAAAATTTCCTTCATAACAAGGGAGGAAAAAACCTTCACTTTTTCTGACTAACCTTAGTATTCACTTATAAAGGTATTCTCTCTGTTCGGTGTTAATTGAAATAGAAAACTGGTGAACCCAAATAAAAATGCCATTCCTGCCTCTGTGGGAGCTCACAAAATGCTATTTCACTATCTGAAAGTCCCATTGAGTGAATACATTTAGTTAAATCCTGTCTAGACACATTTCCATTGCTTTAAATTCCATTTGAGCTTAATTCAGTTTCTAATGAAGTTGAAATACAATAGGAAAAGCACAGAGGAAAACACATGGCATATCTGCACCACTGTGAAAATGTCAAAAGCCCTACAAGAAAGTGGAAATGCTGAGTCTTTAGCTGGGTATCCATGGATGTTGCACATAGTAAGCAATTTCTGTTACTTATTTCATTTTCGTTGTCAGGCACTGACTCCAGCTCAGAATAATTTCTTTTAAACTCAGAGGTAAAGAGGACCTGCAAAGCTGTGTGGTATTTTCCCTATTCCTTTCTCAGCCCTTTCACATCACTGCCCTGCTAACTTTATGCCATTATACCTTGTGATGTCCTTCCTATGTACCTCAGAGTTAGACACCTATTTAATCCTCCTTACATCTCCTGTGCATGTAACAGATGCACGTGCACTGCCAGGATAAATGGGCTGTAGACGCAGAACTGTCATCCCATCTTGTCCGCAGGAGTTCTCCATGTGGTATGACAGCATGGCTTCTTGCCAACCCTCAGCCAACGTTATGAAGCATGTTGCTCTCTTTCTTTAGGATATTTTACCTTCACTGCTTTTGCCATGCTTCCTGGGACTTAAATAATGGTGGGACTTAAATAATGGTGGGACAGATCTGCTCCCTGGTGGTTCCCCCATTCTGAAGGGACAGCTGCTTTGGTCTTTGGAAAGAGAAAGCAGCTGTGCCCATGGCATAGTTTCATTCCTCACCTATTAAAGGCACTGCACTGAACTGGCTGGAGGAGAAGTTGGCTCCACTGGCTTTGCACCAGGAATGCTGAATCCAAGCAGCTGCAAAGGGATTTGGGGCCTTTTGCTTTTTCCACAGTGACTCTGTTACTGTGCCTGTTACATATAACTGATGTAGGCAGACATCTCCCAGGAGGTGCTGGCTTCATCATTTAAACAAGTTGACTTCTTGACTATGACCTTCTAAAATTAGCAATGTTCAATCATGCTTTATTAAGTTCATTATATCCTGTAGTATCCCAGATGCTCCATAAAAAATAATTTTAAAAATGACCTAAAGAATTCCTCAACATAATTAATGTTTCAGTGAGGCTAGCCCAAAATATTTCTAACACCTAGAGTTTCCATATGTCCAAAAAGGACAAAAAAAAACAAAAAAAGACAAAAGCAAACTGATCCATGTAGCTACAGCTGCCAAGCATTGAACTAATCAATTCTATCTACAAGGTTCTTAGCTTCAAGACATTCTTTGGCCACGGTTTGTGAAGAAATAGAGATGGGGAAACGTACAGAATTTCCTGTAGGAAGGCCTCACTTGTGACAAATAAATACCAGCCTCATTGCTTTTTCAGTAAGACTTTGGCTGCAAAGTCTCTTGGGCACATTTGATAAAGTTGTTATGACCTATTCTTCAGCACCCCAGAAATTATTTCTTTAGGAGAAAAAGTGGTGCTGGAACAAGATGTTTGTTACCTCTGCTAAAGCTGAGGTCTTTATATACTTTGAAATGCCGGTTTTGCTCTAAATTAAATCTGTATTACTTTCTTCAGTTCCAGCTATGAGTTGCAGTCCAGCTGCTTGGGTAATCCAAAATATCATTATTTTATACACAGCCATATTGTTGCAAAGGAATGCAGCACAGCTGCCAGGTCTGACTGCTGGTGATTATATCTGAAATGGTAGAATTGAGCCTCAGTCATAACTGATAATTGATCTCATAGCCAGTTCCTTAATCAAACAGCATGTCTAGACAAAATCCTTGTTGACTCTTCCCATCAAAAATCTGCACGATTCTCCTCAAAGCCGAACAGTTCTCTGTATCAGTCATTATAATTACAATTTTATCATCTTTGTGGAGAAACGGGTAACTAGCTGTCCTTGGCAGAGCAAAGGAAGCATAATCTGTGCTTTAGAGGCTGTGTATGTACTATGTATAGCAGTGCATGTTCTCTGAAGAAAGCTCTACATACCAAGAGCAACTGATGAAGAACACCAGTACAAACCTAATTAACGCAGAAGAAAGACCCTTCAGTCTCTCAGCGGAGAGCATGCTTTTCAATGCCAGCGAAACTACCTGGTTTCTGCTGTATTTCAGCCCCAGTCCTGAAACCGTGGCCTTGTGAAGGAGGCAGTGGCATAGTTCCTTATGATTCTGAGGAGGCCAGGACAGTGTCCCACAGTCTGAAGAACAGCAGGCTTGTCAAGAACATTGAAATCTGCAGAGCTTTTAAACATACTACCATCATGCTAATAGTATTGCGATATATAATGAGAAGAAACACAGGTTAAAACAAATAAAGCAAAGTGTGAAAAGGGAATGAAAAAAAACATACTCACAAACACACAATGATCATTTTCCAAGCCGGTAAGCCAAACACTCCCCATGGCAAACAGTAAACTTTTTGTAACTAACTTTTTCAAAGTTTCACTTTGTGGGCTGACATGTTCAATGTGCAGTGGATCCAAAAGGCTATTATTATCACTTGTTATTATTATTGTTCTAAAAACAATATGTTCAGGCATTTCCCAGAACAAGGCCAGGGTAAAATCCATTGTGTTGCCTGCTTTGCCCATGAGAATTTTGGCATGTGTTCCTCTTAACAATTGTTATGGTATGGAGCAGGGTTTTGAGCTAATCTGCCTTTTCACACCTTCATGTAAATCTATCCTGAATCTCACAATGTCTTTGGAAATTTAGTGGGTAAAATTGAAACAGGCTTTTCTGAATACTTATTGCAAATTAGATATTTTGAAGTTTCCACTCACATTAATTGTAGTCCAATGGTAGTAGTGGGTGACTGGCATTTATCTCGTGACTAGAGTGATGCAATCTGCTAGAGGTACTGGAGTGGGCAGAGGCTGGGAGGTGGGGCGAGGGAAAGATCTAGCAAGGAAGGACATCTAGGATTTGGCTCTGTGGGATGTAGGTCTCCTGGGAAAAGAGATGGGAACTGAAGCTAGAGACTAAGGGACAAGTATCTGATGAGAGATACAGAAGATCTGAGAGGGTCTGGGACTATGAAGTATGAAAAGTAGGCAAAGAGACAAAGATGGGTGAAAATAAGGCAGAAGATACCATAAATTTTGAGAGGAAGAGAAGTAGAGCTAGGACTGAAAAGGATAGGGCCTGAAAGGGCTTGAGAAAGAGTACTGAAAATGTGGGCTACAAAGGAAGGGAAAGTAACCTGGTGAGAAAGGACCTTGGGACTGGGATGCCTGAAGAGCAGATAATTGTCCTGGCCAGGTCTCAGAGGAGTGGAACAGGGATGAGAAGGCAGAGAGTGAAAAAAACATTACAAAAACGGAGACAGAACAGGAGATCCAGTGTATGGGAGGGAGGGACTCTACCAGCTGGGTAGGAATTGGTGGATGTCAGAAAATGGAAGGGCTGGTTGGAGGGTTCTGTGATACTGGAACATCTGTCCCTTCACAGCCCTTGAGGTTAGGAAGCAAATGCAGCTTTTTTCATTCAAAATGTAATTTTTTTTTTTCCCCAAATAAAAATAATACCTATGTGAATCTATGTATATATACATGCACTTGCCTCCCAGAGAATGGAATTTCTGAAATGTTATAGTTATCTGGTGCTTCACCTGCTCACCTGGTAGGAAAGCTTAAATCTCACATTTCAAAAATTAGCTTGAATCTCCCAAATTTTGCAGCCTGATGTTCTTAAATGTTGGTATGATGCAGGTATGCATGTGTGCGTTTGTTCCTAGTTACAAGCCCAAATACGTATCAGAGCATATATCAATTCCATAGTGCTGTGCATCAGCAAAACATACTGATTTGTATCCATATCTGATTTGTACATGGATTTACATTACAATGAAGTAAGGTCCAGGAATTTTTTGGTGGAGAAAATTTACAGGACACAGGATTTTGCTGTAAGGAGTGGTGTGTTAGTTACGATACAGATACTGTACTTAGTTTCTTATATTATCATATGTTTCTTAATCACTAGTCTCCAAATAGACTGAGCTATCTTGTCTTGGCAATCACCAGATCTGTTCTTAGTGTGTGAAAAAAAAAATCTAAACTTGGGAAATTCTTGTAGCTATTATTTCATAAACTGGGAGATAGATTGCTATATTTGTCAACTTTTGAGAAATCAATGTTTTAGCAGGAATTAATGGCCTTTTAAAACATATGCTTATACAACAAGCAGTTCTTATAACAACACCAGAAACAAAAGGCTTTCTTTAGCCACTGTGGTAAACAGATTGCATGTGATTATGGGAAGGGTGAGTTTTATTGCTGTTTCTACATCCAAAATCCTGATTGGAATTGTATCATCTAGGTTATTGCTTTCTGGATATTTCTGTAGCTCTTTTACCCAGAATCTTGGCCAACATAGTAGGTTAGACATTAGTCGTTCATTTTCCAGTACCCTTGGCTTCAGCAAGATTTATTTTAGCAGCAGCTTCACTACCATTTTCTTTCCAGCCATGGAAACAACCCCCTCCCAGCAGCAACTTAACCACACTGAGCGGTGAAAAGCTGAAATTCCAGAAGGAAATTAGTTGGGCAAGAATCCACGGGACAGGTGGTGGGATGAAGGCCGGTAACGAATTTGGACACTGCTAAACCTGAAACTGAATTGGACAGTCCCGCCACAGGAAAAGGGAAGAATTTATTATATCGTAGCCTGGCAATAGCCTTTACAAGCAACATATATATTTAAAGGAGGCGTATTGCCACTCTGCTAGAACACTACTACCAATGTTCCTTTCCTTCCCAAGTCATAATTAACACTGATATTTTAGCAGTGTGTTATCTAACAAGCATGTGAAAGCGGGGAATAAACATTTAAGGAAGATTTGTTGCCTCTCCGTGGCTTCCTTGCTATATTACCAGGCGGTGCAGATTGTGTTTGCAGTGTTGTTTTTGTGAGACTGTTCCTGTAGAATGTGAGCTGAACTCTTTCCATAGACACCTGTGAATAGCCATCCATCATTGCATATTAGGAACCATCTTTGAACAAAACATATTAAAAGAAATAACTTAAAATGTAATACAATGTATGGTTAGCAGTAGTGCCTCAGCTGTGAAATGTTATTTTGCATCTTTTTGTTATTATTAATAGTTTGTGAAAATATCAGTGTTCTTACATTTATTTGAAGCAATTTACAATCAGAACAAGTATCTGTGAATCATATTCTTTTTCTGAATATCTTAAATTGAAATTCTAATTCCCTGGCTTAGCGATGATCTGGTGTACAAGCTTGTTCCTGGCCAGAATAAGTGCCATTCCTAGATTCAAAGCATATGGTACGAATTCTCCTGTGAATAAATACAGAATTGGATTTCTTTGACCAGTTGCCAATATTTGTTTAAAATGAATGATATTCATGAACTTTCTTGCCACAAAGCACATTCACTGCAACAGGGGTGTAAAGCCTGGGATTGATCCATCCTCTCCCTTTATGGCATTAGGCTTTCTCTAATATGAAGCAGACTGGGAACCACTGTGCTACAATATTAGCGGAAAATAAACACAAGCTAAGTGAATTCATTAAAAACATTAAACAAACATTTACACAAAATCTTCTGCAGTATTTGCCTACCTCTTATTCGAATCACTGACCTAGAAGGAAATGCTCCAAGCCAAATGGGACTTGAAACCATTTACATCATTGTTCTTGTACTAATAACCTTGTGGATTTATTACTTTCAGAGCTTTTTATTGTTGTATGCGCACTACCTGGGGCTTTTTGAACTCATTATGCTTGCCATTATTCTATATTCCTATATGACAAATGCTCATCTGCATTTCTGGTAATCTTTCAACGTTTCCCATAATATTTCCCTGTATCCTATATTCCATAGTTTGTATTAGGAATGAATGGTATAATAATAAGCAGTAAACCTTTTTGTCATTCATTTGTGTGAATAGCAACCATTCTGCATTTGGAAGTACACCAAAAAATGCTAATAATCACTTGTAAAAACCAGACATTGGGTGCTGTTAGTCTCCTTTGTCACAGAAGACATCCTCATTAGCATTTGTATCTTCCTTCTTTGCCGCCTGCACAAAGAGAAGTGCAGACGCTATGATTACTACAACTTGCAGTTCTACTGGAGCTCCTTTGTGACAAATGGGTTTTGAAGCAAGGAGGGCACTCTGAGCTCACAAGGAGCAGATACTTGCTGGTTAGTGCAGAGTTTTTTAGCTTTGCTTTCTTTCTAGGCCATGGTGCTATCCTTGGGCATTGCATGAGCACGATGCCAGCAGCTTGCAGAACAAAATTGCTGAAGGAGAAGCATCTTTCCAGGAAATGCTGGGCTAAGCTTAGGCCAACCTGAAAGCATTACAGGGCCAAGTGCCAAGCCCTCTGTTGAAGCAGTCTGGCTGGCAGACCCACACATGGATGCTTTGGGGCAGATCATCTATTTATGGGAGCAGGGAGGAAATAAAGGGATGGGTTTCCCTGGTTCCTTTATGTAAGGAATGTTCCTGCATCCTCCCCGTTCTGCTGTGTCAGGGTTCAGGTACCCATAACTAGAATACCAGCTAAGATACCACTTGGGTGGAACAGACATTTTATTGAGAACATTCATTTCTCTCTTTTTCTCTACTCATCTTCTTTGTTGAGTCAGAACAAGCATTTGACAGCAATTTCCTTGGAGAAATAACCTGCAGCACCATGCTAAGGGTAGATGTGAAAGCATAGGAAAGCAACAAGGAGAGAGAGAGCAACCTTTGGTGTAGCAGAGCCTTATACACACTTTCAGCTGAGGTATTATAACCATGGATTTTTTTCTTTTCTTTTTCCCCTCCATAGAAAATGTTGAGATATTTCTGAGACCTAGAATTTATTTTGTTTCTAGAAAACATTCTCTTAAGGGCCACTTACTTTCTACAGACTTGCATAAAGCTTTCCATAATGGGTAGAAGTTGATACTTACCTTGGGACACATTAGACATTTTCTGCCGGCTAATATTTGGACCCATTTTGTGAATAAGAAAGCAATGGTATTTGCAGGAGGGAGAATTAAAAAGATAATGTCTTTTACATTAGAAGGAAATTACTTTTCAGACAGATTCAGTCTTGGACATCCTGCCTCTGGCCTGCGACTGGAAATATTCTGCAATCGTATCTTTTTCCTTAGCATGGGTTTGGTAACATCAGTGGATATAAAGCATACTGGGTTTAGAGTTGAATGACAATTGGTAAAGATAGCCAAAGTGTTATGTATCTCACTAACACCCAAGTATAAGACACCAACTTTCTTTGGCTGCAACTTCAAGAGGTGTTGAAGAAAAAAACTTGTACGCTTATGGACTTCTACTTGTACTCCAATAGTCTTGTGCAAAGACAAGCTGCCTTAGCGCTGTTGTCCTTATTTCAAAGGGCAGCATACCACAGAATGGCTGGAGAAGGAAGAGAACTCTGGAGGTCATCTAGTATGATGCTGCTGCACACAGCAGGGTCAAATACGGCAAGTTGCTCAGGGTCACGTCCAGTTGAGCTTTGAATATCTCCAAGGATGGAGACTCCACAACCTCTGTTGGGATACCCCTTGCAGTGTTTGACCATCCTCACAGTAAAAATAAAAAATTTTTTTAATTATATTTAAATGGACTTCCTTGTACTTCAGTTTGTGCCCATTGCCTCTTGTCCTGTCAATGGGCACCGCTGAGAAGAGCGTGGCTCCATCTTTCCTGCCTGCCCCCGCTTTTCTATTTATACCCTTTGATAAAAACCCCTCTTGAGCTTTCTCTTCTCCAGGCTGAACAGTCCCAGCTCTCTCAGCCTCTCCTTATAAGTCACATGCTCCTATCCCTTAATTATCTTTGTGGTTTTTTGCTGAACACACTCCAACATGTCCATGTCTCTCTTCCAGTCCAGAACTAGACCTAGCACTCTAGATATGTCTCACCAGGGCTGAGCAGAGGGGAAGGACCTACTCCCTCCACCTGTTGGTGGTGCTTTCCCTAAAGCAGGTTAGGATGCTTTTGATGCTGTATACTTAAAAGCTGTGGAAAGCAATGTATAAACCCCTCACATTAATGCTATTTGATAGTATTTGGGGACTCATCTCTGGACTGTGCTCAATTCCTCCTACATAGGGTACTCCTGTTGCCTAGTGCAGTTCCACGAGCATTGGTGCTACCGTGATAGTTAACATCACTAAGGATTAAGTGTCTGTTCCTGGGGAATAACTAGACAAGAAGCTTATAGGCAGGACTGTTTGCAGTTACTGGGAAAAGCTCTGCAGGTTGTGCTTTTGTGGAATGCTAGAGTAGCTAGGGAGCTATAGTGTCCATGAGATACTTTCTGGTGGATGCTCTGGAATATCTTACAGCAGAGGATACCTGGTGGCATCGTTCACAGCAAGAAGAATCTCTGTCCACGTGTCTGTACATGTGCAAGCACACTATGGGAAGGGTAAGGAGCTACTCCATAAGGGAATTCTCCAGAAAGTTACTTTTCCACTCATCTCTGGTGGGTTTTCCTTGTCTGGCAAAGCATGGCCTCTCATCAGCTGCCTCCACAACTCCAGGCCTGCATGCAGCCTGCGTGATCTCCTTAGCAAGGCACCCTGCTGCTTGTCAGGGCAAAACTCACTGCCAAAATTCCTTCCACCAAGTCTCATACCCTTCATCTGCCTCGTTTTTCCCTTTTGCTCCCTGTCCCAAAATCTGACTTGCATTAACAGCTGGAAGAGTTCATCTTCTAGAGCAGAATCTGTATCTTTCCACCAGCAGTTTAATTTACTGTGCTGGCAAGCTGCAAGCACTTACACACAAGGGCTTAGGAAGAACAGGCATATTCTCCCACAGTCTGCCACAAATGAATTCATAGAGCAGTACACAAAGTAATGCGGCGTGACGAACCATCAGCCAACCTGCTGAAACCCAGCCTGGTGTAAGACTAATCCAACAGCAGGGCTTTGCTCTAGGCATGCTTTACCTAGCCCAGATAAGTTCCAAGTCACTGTACAGTTAAAGTATACTTACAGGTAATGCCATGGAGTCAGTCTTGGCAACTGGCATCTGGTTTGAGGACTTAGGTTAGTTGTAGCCAAGTATGAACCTTTCCTTAGCAATATTCAACCTGTTCCTGCATCCTCCCTATTCTGCTTTGCCTGCGCATCTCAGGGAGGAGATGTCAGGAGTTCTGCATTGTTCTCTGCAGGACAGTCCCTTCATTGATGGGGATATTGGAGGGCAGTCAGCAACAAAGTATTTCCGCCAGAATCCTCATTGCTGGGTGGATGGCTTTCAGCCCAAGCTAGAGTACGGCATTAGCCTTTAACTTGCATTGCCAGTCCTGCAAGCAAGTGAGCAATAAAGCATGTGCTTATAGTGCTGCAATAAAATTACATCTAGGGAAATAGCCCAAGGAGTGCATCTTTCCCAGTTTTAGTTACTTTTGGATTAATGCCAGCTTTTCTCCACTCTAAAGAATATGCAAAATATATAACCTTTATAGCATAAAAGTATATGGGTATTGGTCCACAATTCACAGTCACACACATATATACAGTCACAAAATTATTTGGCCTTTTTGGACACTGATTAACAGCTTTTCACATTTCCATACCTGCAAATATTGAGGTGAACAAAAATTAAGAACAAAAATCAGTCCTGAGAGTACCATGGCCTCACCAATGTAGATTTGGAAACATGAATACAACAAACGTTCCCAAATAGTTTTTGTGTATTTGTTAGCCAGGGTTGGTTCAGACAGTCTGGATGGGCTTTAAAAGCCTCTTGATAGCACATGTGTCACAAATGAAGAGCAGAACACTAGTGAAAGAACAACAAACTGCCTCTTTAAACAGTTTTGAGCTGGCAGGTCTTTACAATCTTCTTAAATCCATTTGCAATTAAGTGATTTTTTTTTTCCTAGAAGGGCAACCCCTTAATTTTAATCTGTCTGAAGATCAGGTTCAGTGAAGGGTAAGAGGCACCTTAAGTTTATGCTGGTTGCCACAGGACTGGCACAACCACCAGGAACATCTGAGCTGCTCTAAGCTGTGCTGGGACGACAGACCCCCACTTCTGCCCTCCCCTCATCATCCCTTGCCTGCCCATGGTGGGGTCGGGGGCAGGTGGGGTACAATAAAGTTCCATTCAGGAGAGGTTTTCTGCTCTAACTTTAAGCAAACCAGCACTATCATGGCTGAGGATCAGTCCTGATATGTTTTATCTCCTGGGTCAGCTGAGTAGAATGCAGTTTACAGGATGTGGCTTGTTAGTGATTTAAAATTGGACATCCTGTTTGCTTTGCATGGATGTCAGTCTGTGGTAGCACTTAAAAGCAGAGATTTCTCAAGGGTCCCTGGCCAAACTGTCTTCTTTCCCCTGTGCCCATGCACTTCATTGCTTTGGGTGGAACGGTGCCAGATTACATCAGCTGAGAATCAGGCCCAGGCTTTCCAGCGAGGAAAAGAGAAGTGAAAATGGCAGTCAGTCCTGCTCAAATGAAGTTAAATATAGATTCAGACTTTTTCTCCCTCACATACACACAGATGCTGAAATTGCATACAAGAAGATCCTTTCATACCATCTGGTAGAGAATAAAAATCACCCGGATCCATTCATTGCCTCTGTTAGGAGATCTCCTTGCTTGGGTAAGCATACCAAGCGTGCACGTTTACTGTTCTGCCACCTGTGCCAGGACTCTGCCTGGCAAATAAACACGACATTGGAGACTTGCAGCATGGTGGTCCTCCTCCGTCACTGTTTTGTACGTGTACCTTTACATGGTTCTTTGGTTTTGAGGGGTCAGATGCTCTGGGTGGGTCTCAGGTCACCTCTACATAGCAGAAACATTAAAAAAATTGCGGGGACACATGGTTGACATTATCTGCCAACAACCAAAAGAAAGACAAAAGAAATCTTCAAAAAGCCAGTGACACTGTCAGAAAACTAAGAGGCAGTTTGGGAGAGAGTGTGATATCCTGAAAATCTGCATTCGAGAGAGTGTGGGGAAACTATCTCTGTCTAGAAAACTGTTGAGCGGAACTAAGAGGCAGTTTGGGAGAGAGTGTGATATCCTGAAAATCTGCATTCGAGAGAGTGTGGGGAAACTGTCTAGAAAACTATTGAGCGGAATGAAAAACTCATTTGCATGCTTCAGAGGTGCGGTATCGTTGGATGGTATTTTGTGCAAACAAGCTGGTAGCTCACACTGCCGCTTACTGTTTGTACTAGTTTGTCAGTGTGGTCCGTGACTCATACGATAAAAGATCATTAAATGGACTTGCTAAAAATCCATTGGTAAATGAGGCATTTTGCACGTTAGCTACAGAATCCCATCTGCCTGCTGTCCCAAAGGTGCTCACCAACTGTAATGTCATTTCTGAGTGCTAACAGCTAAATGTAAGTAATACCATATATTTAGTGCTTGCAGAAAGGCATCTGAAACCCAACCCACAAAACTAGTGGTTCTTTTTTTCATTTTGGCTCCCATCCTTTCCCTGTTTTCTTCTTTTCCCCTTTTCCCCATATTTTATTTTCTTTTTTCTGACCACTTTTGCTTTCTCATTCTAACCAAGTCTTCATATTTCACTCTGCCTTGTGCAGAGAACTTTCTCTTTAGCTTCTGCACAGAGCTGGCAAGGGGACAGTCTAATGCAATGAGCTGTCTGGGGTAGAAAACGTCTGACTGCAAGGATCAAAGTTCTTCTTCAAAGAGACAGAAAGGCAATGTTGTGTAATGTCTAAGTTCCTGGTGACCTCCTCAGCAGTGAAATGGGAAGAAGGATGAGCTCGTGATTATGAGGCTAGTCTGGGGATCTGGTGACCTGGTTCAAGTCCCCACTCTTCTGCACACTTCCTCTGTGAGTCTCAACAAGTCCCCGACAGTCTGCTGGATTTTTGGACATCTATGCAGATGTGGGACTTTTCACAAATGTATGATGAATTCTGAAAATCTGACAAGGAATCATCTGCTGCCTTTAGCACCAAAACACTCTTCAACTGGTGGATGTTTTCTTCTCCCAGTGCCTCCATTCCTTTCTGTAAAATTGTGATTTCTTGCCTTGTAAATGAGACAAAAACACTATTGGTGGTGGAGCTGTGCAGACACTGCTGCACTATATGGGTGCCATACGGAAAGATAATGTTCTGCTATATTTGGCTCTAGGGCATGGAGACACTCATGTGTAGCTTATTTAAGGCCCAGTCTCATGAACCCCCTCTGAAATAAATGACTGGCCCTTGTATGTGAAAATTAGCATTATGTATATTTGTTTAAAATGAGTGGATTCTTTTTTGGTGATGAGAAAAGAATATATATTAAAATACCCAGGCACAAACACTTTTTAATATTTTTTTTGGCACCAGTGGGCTCTTTTTCAGTTGATTTTGTCAGCCACATTTCCTTTCTGAACAGAGGTTACATACAACAATTGGATGAACAATTGTAGAAAACTCTCAGGGGGGCATTCTTGAAAACAAGCCTGCATGAGATCATGTTATGAGTGTGGCTTGGCTGTGCTTTTATTCAGTAGGTGATCTCATTCACTTAAAGTACTAATCATTTTAACAGGGAATAACTGCAGCTATCCAAAAGTATAGCAAAAAAGTGATCTTGCAAGATTTCCTGTGAGTTTTGTGCAGAAATATCCATTTCTGTGCTAGCTGATTGGGCACAAATTGGATACTGCTGGTTAGACAAATGAATAAAGTAAGTTCAATAGAAGCAAATAAGATTATTCACTACAGTGACAGTTTTACCAGGTTTACTGTTTTTCTCTAAATATGCATTTTATGGGTTTCTTTTAGATCGTCAACTTTTGGGAAAGAGACCATGTAAACATCTGCATTTCTACAATTTCTGTCTCACTGGGGGTCTTGCTCAGGCCTCTGGATACTATCATGATATAAATATTAAATACAATCTAACAGATTAAATATCCTGGGACAGGTTAGACTATGATTACGCCTGAAATGCCTACAGAGCATTTCCTCCAGTGTTCCTCAGTAATGAAGAAACCCCTGGCTGGACCAATTATTTGCAAGTTCAAGACACAGCACAGGCTCCTGGCTAGAAAACTTACTTGGGCACAATCAGCTAAAACTTTGAACTGTCTCTCAGAGCAAAAAAATAAAAATGTTTGCAGCCAGAAATAACAAGGCTGGGAAGTTAAATTAGAAGCAGGGACCAAGAAAGGCTTTGCCTAATTCTGGTTTCAATCAGTGACTGCAGCAGTCATCAGGAGCAGGCGCTGCTGTGGGTTTGAGAATAATGACTTTATTTTAAGCAGACAGAAGTTGCTGGCTTGACCCAATTGCTGACAACCAGTCTCCCCTAAACACCCCACATGGGGCCAGATCCTGAAGTCCTTCTGTGGTTTTTATCCAAGCCCGTTCTCACTGCAGTCAAAACTTGAGCAGACATCGCCTCAGTATTTGGCCTACACCTATTGCAGACTCTTTCGGTCTCTTAAAACCACCGTAGAAAAATAAATCCCAGTGCCCAAGTTTTGTTTGCAAGACTCAAACTCCTCTGCACTGTTGGCTTGTTTTTTCTGCAGTGAGTTGAGAGTGGGATATAAATCTCAAGTCTCTCCACTCTTAGCTTCTTGCATTTCCTAGGCTCAAGTTTCAACGAAATAATAGATTACCTGCTTTGACCTGGGGCAGCAGGGACAGCATGTTGTGTGTGAACTTGATCCCACCAGGGATGGAACAGCTTAGGAATATACAAGGTCTCCTTCACTGAAAGCAATGAAACTAGATGTTACTCAGCTTCTTGGAAGAAGAGACCGTGTTAGCTTCCCTTGGGCAGTATTCCCAGTCTGGCTTTCCCAGTGCTCAGGACCAAGGTCTCCAGACAACCACCACAATGTAAATGTTTAAGTATACGATCTAAAAAACCAACAGGGGGGTGAACAGCTGAAAGGGGAAGCAGCCTGAGAGGAGAGAGGCTAACAAATGCAGGCACACACCCATTACAGTACAATGGACAGAAAAACAATGCAAGAAAAGTCAAAATCGCTGCTCTCCATCAAGAGCAGAGACTGTACGATTGGTGTGATTCAGCCCGAGGGTACATCCGTAGCATGGAGGAGCGTCGATTTGCTGATTTGGGGCACTAGACTGGAATTTTGGAAGGTTTGGGTTGTTCAACTTTTGTTTCCCTGCTTTCTGGATTTTTGTCCTCTATTAGGGCACCTCATCTTAACATGCCTCAAGTTTCCCTTTGTTTAGGTGTATCCATAGGGAGACTATTTCTTATTAGAGAGGTTGGCACTCCTAGGTGTTAGTGAAACGTGAATAATCTCTGTCACGTGGTGCTTAATTTCTCCAACTCACTCAGTGGAAATGATTGATATTTTTTCTTAAATAATGACTTCTTAGCAAACACAGAATGAATCTGAACTTCCAACTCCCACCTGATTGCTCTATATTATTTCAATAATTTGCATCTGAGCTTCATTAGGTATCTCAGTGTGATATCCGTCCTGAACAGCAGTCAAGAAAAACTGAGGTTGGTACGGAAACTAGAAGAATTTTCAGACCAACTTTAATTTGAACTAATTTGGTTTCTCTTTCCATTGAATTGAATTAGTTAATTTAAAGAAAGTATTAATGTGTTGTTATGTACAGGTTTATCCTAGTGAAATTTTCTTGCTGCTCTAAAAGTGACCTTCCACAATGATAATGTATCTGCCTGTCTAGATACAAGGGACGCCTTTTTTGCACTCTTAGAAACAAATTTCAACATTAAAGCTGCTTTTCCTGAGTCCCCCACAGATGATGTCTGCTGCATTTTGAGCTGTATGCTTCTAAAATACTCCCATGGATTTAGGAGCCCAAGTGTAATGGCACTGTATTGGGCTGTAGTTAAAGGAGTTTAATAGGAAAATAGGCTGAGCTGTTGGAACAAGTATTAGGGAATCTTTTAAAGGCAGAACTATTACTGCCGGCATTATTCCAAATTATTCCAGCATGAGTTCCTATGCATGTGACTTTTCAAAGGACTAATAATTAAAAGCTGGGTTTGTTTTATTCCTCCTCCATCAGTTTCTCATGGTAAATGCAAATACCATAGGGCAAATTTATTTGCTTGCCACAACAGTAGCCAGAACAGCTTTTTTTCACTGCCATCCTTCTCTTTATACCAATCTAACTTACACCTAAGGCTGCGGCGCAAATTGTTTGGTCCCGTTCAGTAGAACTGGCTATTAAGATCCCGGGCAGCACATGAATACATCATTACATGCTGCCTCTGATGAGATGCCCTCCTCCCGCATTCCAGCACTGCTGGCAGCTTTGGGGCTCCTGGTGTGGCATCACTACCTCCTCCCCGGCTTGTTCGGTGCCAGACCAGACATCCTCGGGAGGAAGAGCCAGCGCTTGAGGTCTGGATTCTGCTCGCTGGCACAGGGCTCCTGTTTTGGCAGCAGATTATGTCAAAAGTGCTGCTGGTCCCGCACCGTGCAGCCATCGATGGGTGCCTCCAAAAAATATCCCAAATAGGAGAGATCAAGAGAGAAGCTCTGCTAGGTTTAACTTTTGCTTTGGAAATGCGACCCTGAGTAACATCTGTCGCTGCTAGCCTCAGAAGATAATGTATTATCTTTGCATCTCTATACCACAACATGAATGACATCTGTAGAGTTTGGAAATTACATTTAAAATAGGTTGGTAAATCAAGGGAAATGGACAACTATAATGAAGGTATGCACGCTCTGAGTACCGCACAGTGTGTTCATGCAACTCCTCTGAATGCCTTCTAAGGTATTAGCAGCAAGGAAAGAAGAATAATTAAGTAAGCTACTGATAACTCAGGGAGACTCCCTGTCTCAAATATACTTTTATCTTATAACTGTAAGGTCAATCTTAAGAGCAAAGAGACATTAAAAATGAATGCTACAGAGAACCCCTGTCCCTTGCCACTACTCCAGCTGTGTTTGAAAGGTAGTACTTATTTTCTTTAATAACGGAGCTTAAAAAGGAACATCATTAAATATAAAGCTATGGAAATACACAGAATATTGGGGTCTAACTTGAACAATTACCATCACTTCAGTGAACTTTCCATTTTGCTAAAGGTGATTCTTGTAAAACAAACATTTCTTTATTTTAAAGAGAGAGGAAAATTCTGATTCCACTAGGAGTAGCTTTAATCATCCAGCTGATATAAAAAATTATTATTTTTGAACATCCAAGTGTCCTCTTGAGGGTGTCACACAAAACCAGGAAGCAAGGAAACAACTGATTTTCTCTGACCCTTATTTTAAAAGTTTTACCTTGAAGGAATGTCATCAATGATATTTCTCCAGCCTTTTAAAATATTACTTTTATTTATTCCTCTCTGTGTCTTTGAACTGACCTTTAGAGTCTAAAAAGCAAAACTGACCATATGACTGATTTATTTTGCTTTTAGTTTACATTCACAAGTCCCCTATTCATCTTCCTGCTTAAATAAAACTGGATTCAACTCACCTAACGTCAGGCATCTAATTAAAGTACCTAAGTTCACGCTATGGTTGTTCCACTTGCCTTGTGCTGCCAAATGACACAGATAGGCACTCTGAGGGCAATCTCAAACCACTTAAGTGCCTTCTGGAGGTGTCCTGTCTCTCTGTTGTGACAACAGAGGGCACATAGGGTGACATTGTGTCTAGGCTCTGTGTCTCATTTATGTACCTAAAATTAGATAGAATTAATCTAGACCTAAGAGGCTTTATAGTTTAATTTGCTATTCCATAGTGTATTGGTTGTTGGCAAGGAAGCATTTTCCTTTTTTTTTTTTTTTCAAAAGAGAGTGTATGAAATATGCATATATAGTTTTATATATAAAATATAACTGAAGGAGATTTGTATGCAGAAATAGAATTGAAAGGGCAGGCTTCCCCCTGAGCCTGCTTCAGAATGACTAGAGAGTCTGCTGAGATCCCCCTTGACAGGGTAGCCTGCTGTCTTCTTCCTCCAATAACATCTTTTTGCCCTATAGCATCTTCTCACCTTCAGTCACTTGTATTTTCTTTGCAAAGGATAAAGCACTTGCCAGCTACACAAACAACATTAGTTCTTATTTTTCTTTAACACCAAAACTACCAAAAACCCCATGAAAATCCTAGACTGGAGAAATGTCTTTTTTTGTAGTAGTAGTAGCTTAAACTCCTGCAAGAGTTCATGTGCCATCCTTCACACTATGGTCTTAAATCACTTACCTAAAAAAAGTCAATTTATTGACTAGTCTATGTTCATTTCCATGTAGAGAAAGTATGGACTAACTAGTCAAGTCCGTCTCTGCACTCTTAGTGATATTGGCACAGTTGCTTAAGAGATGTTGCTATTAGGGCATCCCAACCCTAGGTAGATCACATCCCCTGTGGCCCTGGCTTCAGGAGAACATACTTGCTCTTGCCGTGAGAAAGAGGGAGAAATGATGTCTCATTGCCTTCCACCTTTGAAGAGGAAGGCTTCATCTGGACCAAGTAAGCTGTGACTGCCTTGGGTCCTGCCCCTTGGTTGTCCATAAAAGGGATCTGACTGAGACAACCCATGCACCCTGGGCCTGGGATACCTCCTGCAGCAGCCAAATCATGGGGTGCTGGTGCAAACCCCAGATTCACTGACAGAAACGCAGGCTATGGTTGTGCCAAGCATCTAAACACAGAAATGACTGGGTCTACTAGAGCTAATCAAAGAGAGAGATTATGAATGATGCTAGTGTTAGCTAGCTCATTATCATGGACAGCCTAACTGGTCACTTAAAGAATGTCTCCATAAACTAAGCAGCCTATTTCTGCTGAAATTTTCGTAGGAGAAAAATACAGTTGTTTCTATATGGAAATGCTTGGAAAGTAGTATGATATTTTAACATCAAGAACTCCCCTAGCACCTGTATTACTGATTTTGGACTTCTTAGCTATGAGGTGTATATCTTCTGTACAGCAAATATAAAACTTCTAGAAATAAGTCTCCTTTTCTTGGCTACTTTTTCTGAACCCTTAGAAGTGCCCCCTGCAAAGGTAGAAAACTATTGGCTTAGGTAATGGAAAAATAAGTTCCTTATAAGTTTACTTAGATCTTTCAATGTATTGTAATATATTATTATTGGGATGAGAACAGAAGAGAAATCTAGATAGATTGCATTAGATAGCTAAGAACTTATTTAAAATAATAATTTGCTTTATTTGGTAATGAACAGTTAGTAATTACTACATACTGAACGTAGAGTTTTCAAATGTGATTATATAGCTTAGAATTCAAAATCATATGTTTAGATTTATACTTGGCAATTAGGAGTCTGAACATAGTTTAAATATGGTGGCATTTATTTCCTTCATGTCTATGTCATTTGCAAGCTGAATGCACTGTATATATCTTACTCCAGCTTGGATTATCATACTCTGTTTTAAGTATAGTAAGCCCAGCATTAGAATTTCAGATGCCAAAGCTCTCAAGGGCTGGGAAATGTCATATTCTGAAACGAAACAAACTGTACAGCTCAGATTCCTTTCCAGCAATGACATGTGTGCACCAGTGTGGAATTTTTGAATACTCTCAGCGCTGACCTTGCTCTGCTTCTGCTGGAACATAATATTTTCTTAGAGAAGTTTTTGGAAATCCCACCCTCAGCTTATTTTACGGTGCATCCGACATGCTGGAGAAGTCTTCTTTTGACACTATTTTAATGTTGTTCTGTAGGAATTATGTAGGAATGGGTAGAAAAGTGTGGAAGCATTCTCCAAATCAATACATTACACTCTGCCACAGTCTGGTAGGGGAACCCTGACATGATACATATCAGGTATATGCACTTCTAGACAATTTTTGCAGTGCTGTTTTGCTGTCATGGCCCCAAGGGCACCAGCAGTGCTGCCCTTCCCTACTCAGCCCCCTGGGAGTCCCCCCCCTGCCAATGGCACAGAACCCTGTTTCAGCCGTCTGGATACGTTAGTCC
>NW_009607613.1:86113-104659 GCF_000690535.1 Cariama cristata | reverse complement strand
GCTGAACCGATGCCACAGCAGTGCTGTTCTTCAGCTCCCTGCAGCCCTGCTCTGCCTGGCCACAGATCCCATCAATCCAGGTCCATCAGCGGGCCAATGTCCCAGACTATCCCCATCCCCAGGGAGGTGACTCATGGTCTGAACTATTGGATGAACCTGGCTATGGACTCGGGAAATGTCCCACTCCCTCGCTGGAGTACTGTGGGGCTGGACCCTTGCAGTCAGCTTGGGACGGCATCCAAATTAGCAACAAGCATTTGAATTTCTGCTCTTGGTACAGGCTCAGCACCTATGTGCGATGCGTCTTCTGGTGTCTGTCTTCTGTACTTCTCATTTGTTTTTATCAAAATGCTCATCGATCCAGGAAGGTTTAGCATATTCATGATTCGCCAGCTTGTTGAGACTTAAGTTGTTTGCAGTAGGCTCCTTTCTGTTTATTATTGTCTTCTTGAGATAGAGTCATAGAATCATAGAATCATAGAATGGTTTGGGTACAGAAGGGACCTTAAAGACCATCTAGTTCCAACCCCCCTGCCATGGGCAGGGACACCTTTCACCAGACCAGGTTGCTCAAAGCCCCATCCAACCTGGCCTTCAACACTTCCAGGGATGGGGCATCTACAAGTTCTCTGAGCAACCCCTGCCACTGCCTCACCACCCTCACCGGGTAGAATTTCTTCCTAATCTCATCTAAACCTTCCCTCTTCCAGTTTAAAGCCATTACCCCTTGTCCTATCACTCCATGCCCTTGTAAAAAGTCCCTCCTCAGCTTTGTTGTAGGCCCCTTTAGATATTGGAAGGCTGCTATAAGGTCTCCCTGGAGCCTTCTCTTCTCCAAGCTGAATAACCCCAACTCTCTCAGCCTGTCCTCATAGGAGAGGTGCTCCAGCCCTCGGATCTTTGTGGTCTCCTCTGGACTTGCTCCAACAGGTCCATGTCCTTCTTGTGCTGGGAGCCCCAGAGCTGAATGCAGTACTGCAAGGGGGATCTCATGAGATCTCACAACATATTAGCCTACGGTTTTGGAAAAGTTAAACCACCAGCTAGACTAGAGAACATCTGATGGACTGGATGAGTGGGCTAACAAAAATCCCTGGTGTATTTTTGTTACCTTCTTTAGAGTAACATTAAAATGGAATTTGACCCATAGAGACAATTTCCCTGCGTTTGCAGTAGCAATATTATCCTTTTAGTGAATCAATAATGAAAATATGTGTTACTCATGCATGAGTTATCTCCATGGAGGCATTTGCCACGTAAGGCTTTACATTAAGATCTCTTAGAAATGTGGTTCGTATCAATAATTTATTCTTCACCATATGAGCCAGACCATCAGACCATTTTATTTCAGCACACTATTGCATTATCAACATACTCTGCAGAAGTTGTCCTTGTTGACAAGTGAGACTGTTCCCTGGCGTCCTTGTTGTATCACGGCTTATCATCATAACATTGCCAAGAAGTATAGTTTGATCTTAGTGCAAATCAGGCCTTCATTTCAGACAGAAGTACTCAGAAGGAACATTTAATGTGTGAAGTCTCACTGTCAGACAAATTGATTTAATGTAGGAGTTAACATGGTATAAATAAAGGCACATTTTGAATTTTAGAAATTTAAGGAGATTCCTCAATCTGCTTATTCAGCCCTAAGAAATTAGTAGTTTATTCTAGTGTTTATTATTGTAGAGAGTTCTTCTTGTGTATTCAGAACAACAGCTAGCAAATTTTACAAAGATCTTTTGTGTGATTCTGTTTGAATAGGAGATAACACCTCAGCATCTGGATACAAATGACTTGTTTCAGTGTCATTTCAGTGTTCTTTATTCGAAATAGTGAAGGGGTGCAAGAATGGGGAGCACACAACATGCCATAACCCATGTGTTCTCAAACATTTTGTAAACCTTTAGCATTCCAATGCCCTTGTGATTCAGATTAATGTCTCAAGATGGTCAACCGAATAGAAATGTAGTCACCTTTTGCAACACTACTAGGTCTGCTTCTCAGGGACCTCTTGATATATTCTCACTTGATACATTTCATGAGGGTTTTTTCATGTTAGGTAGCAGTGTTAAAAAAATTAGGTATGGTCCAATCTCCACTTCTCTTTATGGACCCTAAGCAGAAATCATCCAGTCGGTTTCTCAACATCAGGAGTTAGTTAGATTCTCTGTAGTTTTCTGGGGAGGTGTCTTGCACAACAGACATGATGCCTATTATTGCACAACATACATGTTGTATGATATGTATGCATGATATCATGTACGTTGTACAATACACGTGATGCTATCAGCATAAGCCTGAGACCGTATAAACCACTAGCAGTATGCCTGCTTTAACTGTGCAGTCAGGGTGCTTTTATAGTACTGTGAAGAGCAACTCCACTGGTGTTAGCAGGTATATATCTCTTTTGTTATCAACAGGTATCAGAATCGATAAGTATCAATATTGATAGGTGCTGATGCATATAGAAACTGAAATCAGCATTGAAACCAGTAAGGATAGATGCCTATACAATTCCTATTGGTATATAAGTATTGATATTGATAGATACTGATAGGTATCTGTATCTAATGATATTGCTACCTATTGGTAGATATCAAAATAGATGCGTATTGATACATAGGCATAGTTTACAATATCAGCAGATATCAATGGGTATTAATGCCTATTGATGCTTATCAATGCCTGTAGCTATCAATATATATCAATGCCTCTAAATAGTGATACCTATTGATGCCTATTGATATCAAAAGGTGTCAATTCCTATTAAGGCCTATAGGTCTTGACATATTTCGATGCCTATCAATATCTATATGTATTGATATCTATAACAGGTATCTAAATCAGTGCCTATCTGTAGGCTTCTATCCTATTGATATGGGAAGATATTGATGCCTGTTAATATCAGTAGTTATTGATGCCTACCAATGCCTCTTGATGCCTATTCATATTGCTAAGTATTAATATCCATATTGACAGATATCACTACCTATGGATCTTGATAACTCTTGATAGATATCAAAATTGATAGGTATTGACAGCTACCAAAATAAAAAGTTATTGGTAGTTATTGACACCTATCTACATCAAAAGTGGTATTAAAACTAGTATATAGAAAGGTAAAGGTGCCTAGTGATGCCTATTGCTAATTATGTATAGCAGAAGGTAACAGTAGGTATCCAAAGACTTTGATTCTTATTGATATTCACAATATCGATACTGGTAGACATTAATATGTATAGTTTCCATGTCAGTAAGAATTGATGACCATCAAAGTAGTAGTGGTATTGATATCAAAGTATTGATAACAACCTAACAATATCCATCAATATCAATATGTATTGTGACTTTTGATAGGTGCCAATATTGATATGTGTGATATATTGAGCCACTGAAATTGGATATTCAAGAGGTATTGAAATTGCTAGGTAAAGATGCCTATTACTACTGATAGGTATCAATGCCTACCAATATCAATAAATATCATTGTTGATAGATACTGACAAGCTTCAATAGCTCTCTGTTTTGAATCTTCTTGATTAGTATTGATAACAAAAGATATTGATCTCGATACTTATTAATGCCTATCAAGATCCAAATCAATATCCAAAACAAGGCATAGATGCCTATCAATATCGATAGGTATCAAAATTAATAGGCATTTATGCCTATCAATAGGTATGGATATCGAGAGGTATCCATTTGTATCACTATCTCTTGATATTTATACCTATCGATAGGTATCCAAGCCAATAGGTATTGAAGCCTATCAATGCGTATTGATATAAAAAGGTACCAATGCTTATTGAGAGGTATCAATATTAATTATTACCAGTGACTAGTGACAGGTATTAATATCCATAGGTATCAATATTGATAGGTGTCAGTGCCCATTGATATAGGTATTGATAAGTATTGATGTCTATTAATATTGATAGGTTACAATGCCTATCAGTATTGAAAGCTATAGACACTAATAGCCATCAATACCTCTTAAAGACTATCAAAATTGAAAGGTATTGTTACATATAACTGTAAATTCCTATTGATATCAGTTGTTATCTTTGCCTACTGGTAACAGTAGTTTTCATTATCAACAGGTATCGATGCCTGTTGTTAGGTACCGCTATCAGCAGCTGTCAGTTTGTATCAATATTGATAGACATTAATGCCTGTCAGTATTGGTTGGTATAAATGCCTGTCAGTATTGATAGATAACCATCCCCATTGGTGCCTATAGATATCAACAGATAGCCATACATATTGACATTAATTGGTTTTGATATTGAAAGGCTTCAATGCCTAAAATAGGTTTTGAAATAAGTTTTGATAGGTAGCAGTGTCTATCAATTGTAGGGCATCAATCAATATAGATACCTATCAATAAACAGGTCTATTAGGCCTGTTGATGCTTAATATTATCAATAGATATTGATGTCAATTCCTGTCAATAGGCATGGATACCTATCAATAGATATTCATATCCGTAGGTTGTACTAGATATCAAGTCTATAGGTATTGATACCTATTGATACTGATATGCAGATCAAAAAGGATCAAAGTCTATCAATATCTGTATCTCTCTGTATCGACAGATATCAACGTCTGGTTACTGATTGATACTGATACCTATTGTGAGCTATTTACATATAGATATCAATATATATATACACATATTTATATTGATATGTACGTATATCTTTACATACAAGGACAGCGATATAGACATCAATATTGATAGATATAGATATAGATCAATGTATATTTATATTAATATATAGATGTATATAGATACATATCAGACAGAGCAGACAGTACTTCCTGTCAACTCTTTTAGTTCGAGTTGACATTGGGGAAAGAAGGAGTCAATTCTTCTTTGCAATAACCAACATATGAGTTGCATAAAAAAGCTGTGTGTGGTCTCCAAGTAAGTATAAAAGATATTCCTTTGTATCAGCTTTTGTGGCATTGAATTCCTGATGGTATATCTTGTCCTTCATGTCTGTGGGAAAAATCATAAGCGGTTGTGTTTCTGAGAGCCATGTTGGATTGTGGGAAGGAAACACAAAATCAAGGACAAAAGACCAAACTTTCCTTTCTTCCTCAAAAGTATAATACAATGGGGACTCCATTGTCAAGTGATAAATCACTCTATATAGACATATGTGAACTCAGTCAAGATCGTTCATGGTATCTAGGTTATAGAAAATATTTTCTTTTTGTAGCTGAAGGATAGAACAAGTAAGTTGGCCAAACATCCAAAACTGGGTGACTTCTAATTTTACAGAGACATGAATGTCTAAAGAGTACAGAATGACTTGCACTCTGTTATCTCATGGAAATCAAATTGATCCACAAGCACATGACATTCACAAATAGGAACTTAAAAAACAGACCTCAGAGACTTGCTGTTTTGACCTGAGTCTGGAGGGGGTGAGGGGGAAAAGCGATTTAGATAATTGTGTACATGTGAAAGTCCAAATCCTTAGGCCATAAACCAGGCACACACCCAGTGATGTCAATGTGTTTGGCTTACAGGGGAAATAAAGCAACATTTTATTACATGCTAACTGAGAATCTTTGCTTGCCCAGAACGAGGAAAAAGTGCAAACAGGTGTAGGAATGGAAACTCAAGAATAATAGCAGCTTTTCCTTAGGCTCATATGCATCCTGAAAGACTAAATTTCTGTCAGTACCTTAACGAAGAATTATCTACTCCTCAGTCCACCTATGTCTGGGTTTGAGGCTATCTGCAGAAGCTTTTGACTGTGAGGCTGCTCAACATCGTTTCTCCATCTCTGCCTTTCATTTGTGCACAAGCCGTTGCAAAAGCAACCCCCTTCAGTCAAGGGAGCTGGGGCCCCGCTCTCCTCCAGCTCGCGGGGGAAGAAAGGAGTCATTATTGACACATGCAAGTGATTTGAGAAGAGACCGTCTACCCCGATAGAAAAAGACTTGGTTGTCTGGTGAATCAGGAAATGTCAGACTTTCTGAAAGGTTAATGGGAGGCTTTAGAACCACATTAAATCTAATCTTACAGCGTGAATGCTGATGACTTTGTGTCAAGATCCCAGAAATAAGGAAGGGCAAGAAAGAATACTATAGGTGAAAGTAAGTTTTGACTGGGGAGCCAGGAGAGTGCTCTATTGCAATATATTGTTGAATTTCTCCTTCCATACAGAGCTGGCTATCTGCCTGGTACCATACGCTAAAACAGGACATAGCATGAGACCATTTGAACTGAAAGCAATGCTCAGATTTTTTTTATACTCAGTGAAGCTTAATTAAATGAATGACCTGGTCAACTCTGGAAGTGAACAAAATTAATTTATTTCAGAATTATCTACTCTAAATGGGCTGCGTAAAACTCCGCTCACTGCAGGGACTGATAGGGGACTGTATAATGCTGTTAACATAACCTTTCCACTTCAGTCAGAATCATCCGTGCCTCTTCTGGTTTAGCTGAAGAATCATTAAATATGGAATTCATAAATAAACACACTTTATATGCAACCTTTCCCCCTGCCATTTTACAATCTTATAGGCATTAACAGATGCAGAAGCATAGGACATATGGGAACAAGCGATGAAAGTTTAGTTAGGTTTAGTTGCATAATTGACACAGTTTTGTGCCATTAGCTTTTTAAGCAATATCTTCTGATGTACCTTCGGGTTTGAATTTTGGGTTTAGGTCATTAGTCTTTTGTCTGTGACTTACTTTCATTGCCTTGTTGCTTTGGGGAGATTTGCCTTTGCTAGTCGTTAGCAGGTTTTTACAATGTGGGCACAATTGATTAATCCTATAATAGAAACCTGCTGTGTGGAGAGTGCTATTTTTACTGTACACACTGTATCTCGTAGCACAAGGCAGTTTTAGAAGGGGTTACAGCTGCCATTAAATCTATACATCTCAAGGAGGGCCGTGAATAGCTGCTGCCTGCATAAGGACATGTCCTGCAGTTCTATTATCCCAGTTCAGGCTCTGAGTAACACCGATCTTTAGTAAATCAATATCCTTACCTCTCCTTTTTGATTCTTTTTTCTTCCCTTGCTTGATTCATCGTTCCTGAAAAGAAACAGAACCTGCATCTCCACTGACTTGTGGGTACGTGTTAGGCTATGCCAAAAACCGAGATGCTGGCAGGAGTGAACCTCCACATCTTTCCAGGGAATCTGGGGTGCCAAGGGGAGAGGTAAGGTGTGGGGCAGTGACCCATCCTGTTGCAAAGCTGGTACCTGTCAACCTTCAGGTTAAAATTAGCCACTGTGACTTAGGGGTTTTACCATTGTCAGAATAAGCACCCAAACACCCTGAATGAGTCTGCATGTTATTGCTGAGCCTCACGCTGCACAGCTTGCTCGGTGGGATGTCTGTGCCACAGCCCATAGATGTGTCCTGATTCTCACTCATCCCTTTTTGGTACCTCCTGGCATAAGGGGTACGTTAGAAACATTCTGTGTGCGTGGAGCATGTGGGATGGGGGGGGAGAAACACGTGCTCATCAGTTACTCATTTGGTGTAAAATCCTTCCATACAGCTCTGCCAAATGCAAGGGTTTCTGCCTCGCATATTCAGAGCTGCTCAGATCTTAGACTCGCCTAGGTGCTGGGCTATTGCTCCTACTATTCTTCTCCCACCACAATATAATTGCAATCAGATTAAACCAAACATGAGAAAATGTGCTTATGGACTAGATTTATAAATGTCTGGTCTGTTCCCACATCAGTTTGACGAATGCTAGGCTTTAGTTCATATGTAACTTTTAAGATTAAAGAGGCAAAAACATAAAACCGTGGTCTTAAGCAAGAGCTGCATTTGTTAATATATCCTGAAAAATGCACATTTTTTACAGACTGGACATTTATATCAAAGTATAATCTCTCAGCAGCAAACATCCAAGTATCATTCACCTAAAAAAAAACTTGGCACATCTGCGCATTTATCAAGTCATAAAAAAATCCTTAAGGGGACTGTCAGAGTTTCCATGAATCATCCCAACCTGCATGTACCTCAACCTGAACCCTCTGGGAGAAGTCTGCGGTGACTACTGCTGATTTATGGAGGCAGACAGCTTGGAATCTCTGCCAGGGAGTAAGTAAATTGTGGTGGCTGTGTGATAAAAGGGATAAAGCACAGTCATTTTCAAATGCTCATTCATGCACCCCTTCTAGGAGAGATCTGCAGAAAGTAACGAGGAGGTTTGTATTCTGTCCTACTGACCTACACTTCCTTTGGAAAATGTTCCAAGTTTCCCGAGAATACAAAGACTGAAAATCCATTCAGCTCTGACTGGGCCATGGGGATGTGCCCAGATCTTTTCCAAGAGTCAGTGCCCCAGGGAAGACCAGAAGGCTCCTATACACGCACACACACACAAAGTCATCACTTCGTTGGGATTAGAAACTAGAAACCTGGGCAATTTAAATGAACCCAAAATAAGTGGCAAGGGCTAAAACTCAATTACTTTTTTGAAGACTTGTCCCCGATGCTCTCCCAGGGTGCTGCATCCCTTGGGGGTGAGTTGCTGCTTCCAGGCCTGGTAAGGCAGCAGCCGTGCAAGCTGCAGCAAAAGCTGGCCGGCCCCCCTGAGTCTGCTCCTGTGCTCCCCATGCCAGGTTGATTCAGTTTGCTCAATTTGGTTGCCTCAATGTGGGCATCTAATATGGTCTGGGACACAGCGGGGTGTCTCAGGTATTGGCAGAGGGTTGGCCAGTACAAGAGCCTGTTTCCTGCAGAGGCAGCTGGAGATGGACAAGATGCTCTCATGTGGACCTTCATGACAGTCAGCTGGGCTGACCCCCAGGTAAAAAAGGGTATGGTCACCACTTGCTTCTGTAGACATGAGCGTGGCAGTACGGGGAGGGACAGAAAGAGCGGGAGGCCTGAGCTGATGCTCGCTTCTCAGTTTTGCAATGTCTGTAATAACACAACAGGTATGGGGAGAGCTGAAGCTTTAAAAGAGAAACACAAGAGCTGTACTGAAAAGCAAAAAATCCCAGACAAGTGGTCCCTAAGAAAACAAGGCTACTATTCACTGACACGTATCAAAAATATTAGAGCTGTGCTTTAGCTGTGAAGCTCACATTCCCAACCATCCTAAAACTCAAAACCTATTTGGGATGTTGTATGTTTCTTGATTTCAAAAAAAGTGCACATATCTATGCCTCAATATGATGCATTTAATATAAAATTTAATACATAATTAATAATTAATATAAAATTAATACAAAATTATCATCCAGCAGGCCTCTGGACCCTCTAGAAATTCTGTTTCATGTCTTACTGATGCAATACTTTATAGTTTTGCAGTATATGTCAATGTATTTTGTACAACATTCTCTGTATCAACAAAATTATTTCTTCTTTTGAGTCGAGGTCAGGGGACTGTATTCAAAACCTGTCTACAGAAGAGACTATGATGAAATTCAGAGATGTAATTGAATCCAATGTGTTGTATGTCCACCAGCTAATGCCACTCCCCCCCAAGTATATCTATGTGTAAGTACACTTATGTATATATGTCTCATATGTCTCTCAAGATATATGTATGCCCATTTGTATTTGCTTGTGTATGGCAATTACTGCATATGTAGTAAACATTCTTTGGTATTTATAAATCAGAGTATGATATGACATCTATGATCTTAAAAGCTGCATTCAGTAGATAAAATCATGAAAATCTTATAATAATGACAGCTTTCCAAAGATATAGCAGATGTCTGAGACACTAGAAAAGTAGATGATCATGGACACTAAAATTCTTGGTTATACTGAGGACTCCCTATGTCTAATTTCAAACCCATTATTTTACCATAAAATCATATTTTTGGCAAGGGGTCTTTTAAAATCTGATTCATTAAAAACAGTAATTATGCAATAAAAACTGAGGAGGTTTTCAACACCAGAATTATGTCTGCATTTTTTTACACTGATATATGTGGGGGGTTTCCCAGAAAGAAATGTGTTTGCCAGCTGAGTTGTCTCAAATCTCTCCATGTGTAATCTGTGGCCATGGAATATTTTTTCAACAAGTTGGAGGATAACGAATATAATTATTTAAAAATATAAAAGAAGTCAGTTAGCAAATGAACCTGGGTCTGTTCCTATACTCTGAGCTAAGGCACTGGCACTGTGCTTTTTATTCCCTTCATTGCATATCCTGTGTCTGAACTGTCCTATCACTTAGTCATTATTTACATGTTAAGATCTGTTTAGACAGTGTCCCTACTCAGAGAATTATTAACTGCTGTAAAGGAAAATGAGGTGACAATATTTCACAGTAGCTCAACTTGACTTTTTGATGTCATCGATGGATTTTGGTTTAGCTTCCCCTAACATTTCAAAAAAGCTTTTTATCTTTTGGTTTTTGGGGGGATGGGGAAATGCTATGGCTGAGCACATTCTCCCTCCCCCTTTTTTTCTGTTATTACTTTCCAGTATCTCCTGCCTGCACAATATTCCTTGAAAGCAAACACTTTACAGAAAGCAGCTGTCTAAGGAAGTTACTTTTACTTTTCATTCCAGGGTGGCCTATTGAAAATGATTAACTTGACTGTGATGGAAAGAGAAAAATAATCTGGGAACATCTGGCAAATTGCAAAGCAATGCCTAACATTTTCTTCCCTGTAGGTTTTAGCTCAGAAACATTATACTTAATGGATGCCCATTTACTTAAAGCACTAAAGGTTTTGATGCAAGGATTTTGGTTTGTTGTTTTTTTTTCCCCCCTTGAGTTGTAGCTCTGTAATATTTTATCTTATACTCTTGATCCATAGGAGAAAATGTATGAGTACAAGGTGGGCACAGTGCTGTGTTGAAAAGGTGTTTACTGTTCCAGGCTGGCTTGTTTTGTTTTGAATGCACATGTCTGAGGCTTGAAATATGTGGAAATTCATTTCCTGTGTTCCATGTGGCTAAAATGACAGCTGAAAAATAATTTAGGGACACGAACAAATAGAAGTTATCAAATGAATTTTAAGAAGTTAAAGGGACTTTAATATAATTTTTAGAGGATTTCATTCAGTTGGCTAAGAAATGAAAATATTTTTGTGAAATTTTGTCTGTGAAAAGTTATTATTTATAGTTTTTTAAAATAAGAGGGAAAACCATCGCATCCCTTTTATATATGTCTTTTTTACCCAGACATTTTGTCACATAATCTGTGGAGAGAATACTCTCTTTTGTACTCCTTTTGTACTCTACAAAAATAGATATTTCCTATTCACTATTTCTTTCGTATAATTTTTCAAGTAGTATTATTGTCTGGAAACAGAACAGAGAAAATTAGAGCAATTTATTAAGAAAAACAACTGCAAACAAACTTTCTCTTGTAGTTAAGTTTCAGCTTTGTCTCCTTTCTGGAGACTTTTTAAAAATTCCATACAAGACCATATGAAAAGTTTTTTAAAAGCACATTAAAAGTCTTTCACAATTGTCTGAAAGACACATTATTTGCTCAGTGGTCAAAAATTCAACCTCCCAAATTTAATTTGACCTGACATGAAACATTTTCTTTCTGGGTTATCTTATTTATAACTTTTAGCCTTAAAAAAAAGACCTCATATTCAAAATGTTAAACATTTCAAAATGAAAATTCACTATGACCTGAATATAATGAAACAGTTCACATTTACAAAATTTCATTTCATGATACAATACCCGTTCTAATTTAATAAGCAGTAAAATAAGCCCATACACTGCATTTATTTGGCAAATATCATATTTGTGAAAACAAAGGTTTCAGCTCTAATTCCATTACCAGTCCTTGAAAAAGAAGAAATGTGTAGCTTTCTGGATCACTACGATCTACACAGATCCTACAGGCAACATATTTTTAACTCATGCTCCTTCTCCTCCACTGACAGGCGAAATGTAGCATCCAGAGATAAGTCCATGGATTTGTGGCACTTGGGATATGCACAAACCTCTCTTGTACAGGTGGAGCTGCAGTGTTAAAATTGCCTGATGTTTTTATATTTTAGATACACAGCTTTACTAGAAGCCTCCTACAAATGTACCTTTGCATATCTGCCTTTCTTCTCACAGGGGCTTCATTTGTGTTCTGAATGCCTTGGAGGACTAAAGAGTATGTGACTGCTTCTTCAACAACAGGTACCATAACTCCAATTTGCAGTGCTCTGAGCTGTTTGCAAGGAGTGGAAGTCCATTTTAACTCTCCTCCTCTCCATTTTCAGGCATTGCATCAATCATTAGCAAGATTACAGGGATTATGGTTGGACTCAATGATCTTAAAGGTCCTTTCCAACCTAAACGATTTTATGTTTCTATGATCTACAGTTGCACTCTTTGGTTGCTCATGCTGTGTAAGGTACCTAAGCAAGAATATCAGCAGCATGAAGTATTGGTGAATTTATCTCAACTTCTGATAAGGTATCAGACTGAAGTGAGGTTTGAACTGGTGGTGCAGAATCACTTCCATTGTTTAGCCTGAAGTGGCTGAATGACTGTCCCTTACCCTCTAGCCCAACAAAACTGTTGATTTCAATCTTTTTTGCTTTCTGACCTTACATTTAATCTTGATTGAAGTAACAAGTAGAACTATCCAGATCAAGGATTCTAGTTGTAGCATTCCTTCCCTAAGGATATCTTTAAGACTGATCTTATGGCTGCATTGAATGAGACGTCTTCCTGTCCACATCTGTGACTTCTCTCTTTAACTCCTCTTAGCGGCCTTTTTCTTACTTTTGCTTAGGATTTTTGCTTGCTAATATCTTCATTTCATTAGTTTATTTGTCCATTTTTTGCTCTATTTTATAAGAAATCTTAACATTTTTACTGGCAGATGCTTTTTGGAGTATTTACATATATATCAGTAAGTTGAGGAAATACATGCTATCCTCTGCTCTTGAGGTCTCTCAGCTGTACCTGTCCTTCAAACCGTAAACTGCTCATCAGCTTCTTAGAGATAAAAATGAGACCCTTCCTATATTTGCCAAATTGTGTCCATCATTACATGAAGGAGTTACAGGTAACTAGGCAAAGAAATCACAGAATATGTGAATCATGGAGTATGTGAATTACACTTGAGAAAGGCTATATGAAGAATTTCTGACAGGGTATATTAGACAACAGTTCATTTGAAAGTATTCAGGTCAAGTGACTGATGACTGCTAGGGATGTAGTTGGAAGGGAAGCATTTTAAGCCATAGTCTCTCTGCTATTTAAGTGCTGACGTCTAGCTCGGTGCTGCAGAGAAGGTCCTAGCCTCAAGCAACAGATACCCTTGGATTAGGCCAACAGGGTCCTCACACTTCATATCAAATTACCAAGGCTTTTTCAAAGTATCATTCGCATATGATTTTGATATATTGTCAGCTATTTATATATTTATCTGGCTTAAGAAAATGGAGACCGCAGCTAGCAGCCATTAGTGGCCATTAGAATACAGATATGGCAAAAATCTGTGTGAAGTGGTATTTCTGGCCTGGCTGAGTTTCATTCACTGTTTAGGAAGGGGGAAAATTTAGTCCAATGCCTTGTCAGTATTGCACTAGGGGTAGAAATTGTGTTGTGCAGCATCACGGTAAAATAATTACGCTAACTATGGTAGCATTTTCTGGATTTCCTAGAGGCATAACCCAACCCTAGGGGCAAACCTTTGCCTTCCTGCTCTTGGGATGTAACTACAGATTTCACTTTTTCTTGCATGAACTGGGTAGGTAGTGCTGGGCATGCTCAGTTTTGCTCTAGAAATATATAAACCAACCTAAAAGAAACTTTGGCTGGGTGAATCACAGCAGTTTTAAGAATAAAATTAATTCTTCATGGCACTGACTTGATATCTTTTTAAACTCTCTGCTTATTTCTAATCTTTACCGGTGTGCAAAGGGTAAGCAACATTTCTTTACCCACGTTTTCCCTGTCTCGAATGGCACTGCAATTTAGACAATAACATGCATAGCCCGTGATTAATGAAGCTGTGCACTGAGGACAGGACATCTGTGGGATCACAAAGAGCTGCTTTGTGTGCATGTTACTGCATGTTCAAGAAACTCCACAAATTGATAATTTGTTAAATTAATTGACTTTCTCTGTGTAATGTTAATGTAACCTTCAGTTTGAAAAGTGCACAGATTTTTAGCAAAGAAAAAAGGCAAGTAGTCAAATCCCCAGAGGGTGACTTAGGTCTGCAGCTCACCACTTGTCCTTTACTAAGGATGTTAATATTACCTAGGAGTTCTTAAAATGTAACTCATCTTAAAAAAGAAAAAAAAGTAAGTGTCTTTTCAATTTTTTAGGCCATTTACAACTGAACATAATACAGAAAAATGTCCAACATAAGTGTCACAGCAATAATGATATCTGTACTGTAAAGAGATACACATAAATCGGGAACAGTCCAGAGTGTTTTATCTGATCCAGCCTATTGAGAGGCACAGAAGAAAAAAAAAAAAAAACAGAATCATTGTTAATCCAGTGATTCCTATAGAAAATTAAAATCTGGATCTTTACCTTTTATAGTATCTCTGAGCCATTGAACTAGGAATAGAAAAGTCATCATAGGCTTGAGCATAACTAGCTGGATTTTGACCCTTAGCACTAACCACAAAGGGAGCGGAGAACCTGTCCTAAAATAATTGCAAAGACCTTTTTAGATACAAGATATGGCAAGCGAGGTAAGGCTGACAAGTTGCTACGGCTGCAGCGGTACTACCCTTCCACAGCAGAGGGATGGTCGTTGCTTTGCAGGCTGAGAAGTGAGAGAAAAAGATGGATCTCTCTGATGGAGGACAACAGGGAAACTATTCCCAAGTGAGCCAGAAGAGAAGGTAGTGCAACCTGACTTAGTCCCCTCTTCCAAAACTCTACAGGAGCAGGGCTCTTATCTTGTTGGCACAGCATGTAAAAGGGAGCTTTAAGTTAGTGCATATACATGGACCTAAAGCCACATGAAGTAGGAAAATATGTTGTTGTATTTGAATCTGAGGGTGAAATTATGGCATTCGGCCATTCTATTGACTGCTCATTTTTGGTAACAGAGACTCCGATGACATATATATCTACTTTAATTCAAACAGGAGTGCATTTTTAATAAAGTTGTGGAAAGAAGAAAGTAGCAGAGTGATGGTTCAATGTATACTGCATGAACTTTCAGACTTTCTTTGCTTGAGGCTTGCGGATGAAGTCAGAAATAACAGCACTAGGACTCATAATAGAATTGTTTGGTTTCTAAGCACCTTAGAGCACTTCTGTTATTGCAGACTGACAGCTACCTAACTCTCTTTTTCATGCCTTTGGTCAGGGAGATACAGAACTTCACTTTAGTGTTGTAGTTATCATAGCTACTTAATGTAACAGTAGAACTTAGGAGAACAGGGATTAGTGTCAGTTGCTTTTAAAGGATGATACATGCTAGTTACTCACTGGGGGAAGAATCAATGAAAAGCAATTTTCCTTGCAGTAGATGCAGTCATCTTCTTACATGCACTCAAAAACATGAGTAAATTTGGAACGTAAACATCCCAATGGTGAGCTGTAAAAACTCCATAGATTAATCCCTGCTACAATCCATCAGTGCCACGAGCATGTCATTAGGTCTCTCCGTGATACCAGTAACCGCCTGTACGGGTGCAGTGGTATGGGCATAGTGCTGTTTAAAAGGGTGAGTTGCAAACAGGCTGCCATGTTGGAGGCCCTGCAAATACATGTACAAATAGATATACAACGAGCTTGAAAATTTTCAGTGAGTAGAATCTATTAATTGTGTATTGGCCTATTAAAAAGAATAAAATAAAAAGTGTAGCAGCTTCTGTTTTACAGCCCTGGCTGGGCTCCATCTAGGAGGGATTTCTTTAACCAGTGACCAAGTCTGAGTTTTAATGGGTGTCATCAACATACTTGAGCTTTCCAAAGATGATAGGCACATGAAAATGTTAGGAGTCTTGAGGAATTGATGAAAAGTGTTCAACTGATCAAGGCTCATTCCATTTTAGCAAGGCATAACTTCAGGGCATGTAATTAGTATCATGCCTGACCTTGACACTTCATCTCAGCAACCCCTGCAGGCCTCCAGATCAAGATCCTATACACAGCCATACGAAGCCATCAGAAAATACATCTGGTTTCCATAAGAATCTCAATATTTAGTAAGCTCTTGCACTGTGTACTGCAACATATGTATGATATAATAAAATTGGGAAACTGCTATAGTGGAGGAATCATGAAGCAAACCTGATACACCGTACATTGAAAAAAAAAAGTATGTTACCTAATGAAAATGTGCACTTCGCATAAAAAGCAGCAGAACATACTGAAATATTTATATAGCTGCCACATATTTGTTGTATTGTATTCTGCAAGCCACTGTGTACCCGATTATGAAAAGTCTTTGTCAAAATAGTTCAATACACAAGTAATACGATGCAATATAGCTGGCTTCCTTTACTATGTAATGAAGCGTGTATACGATGGAGTGGTAAGACTTAGCGGTCAATTGTCATTCCAAATCTGTCTTCCTCTTTGCCTCTTGTGCTAAGAGACATTGCAGGTTACTCGACAACTTTTCAGACTATTGCTGTTTTTCATCTCAGCCTGTTGGTAATACTTTAAGAATTAAAATTTACCATAAATAAGAACCAGTCGGAGGTAATTATTAGTTGTTGTTGCACAAACAGCTTACCAAGACATTTCCTTCACCTGTGAAAGTTTCATAGGTTTTAAGATGCCCAAGACAAAGACGGGGCTTTTTGCTTCGTTCTATAAACAGAGCCAAGCAGATGAAACTAAAGAAATAATAATACCGGAAGGTCAGCAGTTTTAAAAATAACTGAGGTAATTAGACAACTAAACTAAGTTACAAAGAGGACTGGTGGTTAGATTGTGTCCAAATTAGATCCTACTAAATTGCCTCCTGATGAGTAGCTAGGGTCAATAACCACTTCTGAACATCTTGGTCAAACATCTTGTGGGCAAATCAGAAAACACCAGGACAAAACTGTAATTGTCCATGACTCAACTAATGTAATGAGAAACGACTGAAGTGAGTACATTTTACTGATGTTGAAACAGTGTCCCAAATTGTTTTGGAAAGAGAGTAAACCCATTTTTCAAAGGGATTTAATAACAACTTCTCCATTAGCAATGTAATGACAGCAATTGCAGGGAAAAAAAAGGAACTTCCCTGAAAAATAAACACTCATTGGAAATCTATCTGCAAAGGTCATATGGCATCATCTCATGGAGACCTAGTTCATTGCCAAAGAAATAATTCAAATAGAATGTCTATGTTCAGATAATATACAATAGGATTCTAAGGCTCCTGCATTGTTTTCATATCTTTCTCCCATAAAAATGACTTAATTTTGTAATGATTTTTAGATATGCAGGAGCTCTCTCTCTTCTCACTTAAACAATGACTTCATATTATGGTGTTTTTAAATACAAAAGATTCCCTTCTCTTTTCATTCAGTCAGATAACTAAGCATTTTTTGCATAAATTAGAAAGAGGATTATTGTCATTTAGCCATAATGTGGTGGCTAAGAGCTATTTAAACATTTTATCTTGGTTTGATATGCTTTCATTGTTAATTAATACAATGGGGTTTTTTAGTGAACTGAATGGAAGAGAAAAGGAAAATCTTCACTGCTTGTTAGGAAACTCAAACAGCAAGCATTATTGTCAGAAGAAAAAGCACTTTGGGCAAGATTTGTTCATATATGGTGGGCAAAGTAGCTTTCAGAGGCAGTCACAGGACGAACCTTGTTTCTCAGAGCTTTTTGTTGGAGATCAGCACATGTGTTTGGGCAAGTGGGGAAGCTGCAGAATACCTGGGATGGGCTGAAATGAGAATGATAGACCATGGATGGCGTGAGTAAGCTGAGTGATACAGCGCATTTTGGTGGAAGTTGGTAAAGCTCACGATGTAATGAGTGTATTTAAATATGTCACATTCTGCAGAATACAATGTAGAGAGTTCAGGGAAATGTTATTAATATTTCAGTGCGCATCTTTTTATATGAAATATACATCTTGTGTATGCAAAGTACATTTTCAGGAGCTCGCTGAATTCTGAGGCTAAGATATAAGTGTCTCAGCATTAAGCCTGAATATTTCATTACATCATAAATATCGTATGTTTCAGTATATAATGGAAGACAGATAACTAAATATTTGATTTTATGCCAGCCATATGAAGAACTGTTTTCATCATCATGACCCAATTACAAGTGCAGTGAAAAATTTGACAATAATTTTAGGATCCAGTAAAATGTGGCTACGTAAATGCTGGATGTTGTGGTAATGTGGCAATGGCTCTGTTGCAATCTATGTCCAGCCTTTATTATCATCAAAAATGCCCTGCTGCTTCTAAAGTAACAGTCAGTGATTCTCTGAAAGCTTTCCAGGTTGAGGTTTACTTAGTATGTCGAGGTCCCCTTCCACCTCAGATTTCTGAAGCGGCTGTTCTGTGCACTGCTAGCTCTCCATTTCATTCCTTCTCTTTAAATGGAAAATATCGGGTCCACCCCTAGCAATCATCTACATAAGTCAATAAATATCTTGGGACCACTTGGTATTCATAGGTTAG
>NW_009607613.1:80414-86082 GCF_000690535.1 Cariama cristata | reverse complement strand
TTCCTGCTCAAAACGCAATTAGCTTTGTATTTATGATACTCCAACAAATGCAACCTTTATAATAAGAAGTAGCTTCAGACGGCAAAGTTCATATGGCCACTCATATTTTGCTCAGGTGTAGAGGTATTTATGTCCAGGGCTACAGTAAAAAATAAAGACAATGCTTTGGTTTATTTACCCTGTCTGTCTACAGTGACCTCATCAGTGCCGTGTTATTTGACTCTATCCCCTCCTCATTCTTTGATTAGAGTGTGAGGTTAGAAATTATTTCACACATTTTGTCTGTGGGATAGCCTGTTTGGCATCGACTGGAAGTCTGAGAACAATGCCACTGCACAGGAAGTGAGAGACAAAACGTCTCTACCTAAATCTCTGGGGAACAGCTAATGATGCTCTGATGATGCAAAAACCTAAAGCCACAACTATTTTGTGACGTGTCTTTAGAGATTGTATTGCAGAGAACAACTAGGGCAAAACCAATGGTACGATTGAACCAGAAGGACATTAGATACAATCAATGGAGTAAAATAACAGCTTGCCTGCTGTTAGGTCTGCATCACTGTATATAATTTTAAGGGAGGACTGACAGAGAACAATCTTCCTCAAGAACTTGGGCTGAGAGGACATTGTTTAGCCTAATGTCCTTATGCAAGCGCAAGCAAGATGAGCTTCAGTATTTGTAGCATCTATGCCTGTCTCTCTGGTTCCCTTTCTCCTTCTTTTCTCTTCTTTTTCTTCATTCTTTCTTCCTTTCTCCTTGATCACACATATCCTCCCCTGATTGCTGTGTACATTTGTGACCACTGTCTTGTTAAACCTGTTTCTTTTCCATCCCCTTACAGCTCCAAAACAAGGAAGAACACTTTGAACCATAACAACCTGGTTTAGCAACACACTATAGCAGTCTTAACCCTCAAGAGAAGGAATTTGTTAGAGTACAGGAGTGGATCACCCATTTTGCGGACCAACGTGTGCTTCAACCCAGGCCTTGCTGAAGCAGGTCCTGTGGGAAAGTCCTGTCCTGCAGTAGGACACTGCTGCGTTGGAGCTTCAGGTCTCGGTTGGTCAGGAAACATTTGCAAGTTCTTTGTGAAATCTGGTGTTCGGAGAAAACGTCAAACTGTTAGATCATGCCAAATGGGTACAGCTAAAAGCAAACAGTAGCAAAACCACCAAATTGCAGAACGTATGCTTCATGCAAGTCCGGAGGATGCCTGGGTTGAGCTAATTCGCTTGGCTCAACAGCACAAGGTTATTACAAACCCAGCTTCTTATAGTAGGCTGTATTAATTGTCCTTCAAGCTAGAAGTTGTGTGTGAAAAGAGCTTCAGTGGGTCAGGATTTCCTCTTGTGTGTTAGTTTCCACATCTGCAAGGGCCAGAGATGAGAAAGCGTGTTTAAACTTGAGACGAGTTTTAAGCATCCTTCCTGAGTGAGACCAGCTTTCCTGAATAGGCAGGCATAGGCAGGGACATTAATGTGCCTGCATACCTACGTGTTGTGACGCTGAGTGTTTATGGAGTGTGGCTGCAATTCCTCCTCTACATCAGTGCAAAGCTGAATTATTTGCAGGATGTTTTGGAGGCATTAAGTCCAATCCTGGCTCAGGAAAGTTACTTAGTTTAGTAGAAATTTTGCTGGAGAAGATACCACAGTGCATGAGTCCATCTCCTCAAAATTTATGGCCCAGGTGATATCATGTTCTGTGGATACTTTGGTGAGAACATACCTCATCTGTGCTGCCCTGCTGTCCTCCATGAAACTATTTACCTTGGGAAAATTAGGGTTGGGCTTAGGTAAATGCAGATATTTCTGTCGAGTGATACTTTAGAGCTGAAACAACATGACATAAACCACAGGAAAACACTGGCAAAAGAAACTGTGCAAAGAATAATTAAACATCAGTCCAGAAAAGAAAAAAAGGTCACAGCAAAAGCAGGTCTGCCTTAAAGGGATACAAAAATATTTCAAGGAGGGGCAAGCACTTGTTTCATCTGCCACTGTGCATGGGGATGAAAGTAAGGCAAGAGTCTTCACATCAGTCCCCAGATATCCCACATTTGAAGGGAGCAAATACTCAGCAGTGACTGTACCTTGTGCCTTTCTTAGACAAGAACCAAAGAAATGAGGGGAAGCTGCAGCCAAATAACTTTTTCAAATAAATTGTGCTCTGTTCGCAAGGGTTTGAAAGCACAGCCATGTCCCTTGACATTTTGGTCGTGGTTGTTTCAATAGGATTAGCAAAATGTAATTTTGTGCTAAGTGGTCTTGCTTGAATTGGGCTTGTTGTTACTTTGGTGTTTCAGTACCAGCTACATATGCCAATCACAAAACTCACTGTAGCTCCCAGCGATGTGTTGTAGACAATTATAACACTAAGCAGAAACCTGTGGGTTTGTAATTTTCCTGTGGAAGCTGCTGTTAAAGGAAATGTAGCCAGGCAGAAGTTCAACATCATGGCAGGCTGGAATATTTAACCTTTATCCATGAACAGATCCACGAAGTCTAGCCTGGACTGGCACGTCACTCCTCTGCAGGAAGAGAGGAACATGGACCCTGCTCCCTGGGGACATGGGTCAACGCTGTCACAAAAAGGATGAGCACGAGCTTCTCGCTCATCCACATTTGGGCAGCTGATTATGTCCTGAAATGATGAGGTCAGGTTAAAAAAAAAAATAAAATAGAGCTAGCAGAGGCTTAGCACAATTTCCCAAAGCACTATATGTTTATTTGTGTCTGAGTGTGAATATACAAGGCTAACTTTAGTTCCTGTTTTTGAAAATGTTGGCCCTAATCTACATAGACCATCATTTATTCCCTGCCCTGCCCCCTCCACTCCCTCCAGTTTTTTAACAGATGGAAATATCGTTTTCCAGAGCTAGTTTTTTCCAGGTGGAACACCTCCAAACTATAAAAGTGAATTTCTCCCAATCATCTATGGACAGAATTAAAACCAGAACTTTAAATGAATTGGAATTTACCATCATAAAATTCCAGTTAGGTGAGTAGCAGGCAGTAGCAAGCCTGCGAGGGGGTGGGTTTGGCTTTTTATTTTTCATTTTTGCTTTTGTTATCCAGAAAGCTCAGCAAAAAGCTAGACAAACAGTGGCCCCACTCCAGCTTTGCCCCTTTCGCGTACGCAGTTAAGCCGTAATTATAGCACAGGGCAGAGGCTACAGCTCCAAAAGTTCAGCTTCCCATTTTAATAATTTTCAAGCTGAAATCATGTTCAGAAGCAAAGTTGCTTAGACGCAGCCCTGAAATTCATTCTGCCGGCTACAGACACCTGCAGAGTCACCAGAAGATTACTCCTAATGCAAATAATCTAGCCCGTGGCATGGAGTACATCACAGAGATTTAGTTACCACCGTCGGTGGGGAAACCAGAGATCTATGGTCAGAAACATCACACAGATGGGCCTGTTTGAAAATCCGCTGCATCCTGGGCTTTCAAACCTTAAAAACAGATGAAGTGATTCCAGCGTGACCCCTGCTGTGATATAATGGATCCTGTCTGTGAGTGCAGTGTTTGTCGTGATTTACCTCTTGCAATTCCTGGCTTGTGTAACAGACGGCAATTCTGAAAATGAATTACTATTGATTAGACATCCTGTGCTATTGAGTTCTAGGCAATTTTACATATTTATTTATTTGAATAAAAGCTTTTAATGACCCCACTAATTTCAAATGGCTCTAGCAAGACAGCAATTCTTCTTCCCTTTTTTCCTGTTTGCGAACGGCAGATACATACTTCTACGCCCTGTTTATGCCAGCTATGACTTGTTTTCACCCTTAAATAGACAGAGCTACCTGATTAAAATTACAGCGTGGGTTTTGGGAGAAAGCAGGAGAGCCCCTTTCCAGGGCACACAGTCTACACTCAGAGCGCAGGGGGAGCTCTTGGCTTTTTGTGGCAGGTGGAAGGGGTCGAACCCCAGTCCCCAGGCATCACTGGGGCAGAGCATCCCTTCGGCAGAGCATCCCTCCTTCTGCTGAGCAGCAGGCTGCAAATAAAGGACTATCGACAATACAACCGAGGGGGCTGGGCCTCTTAATTGCCCCTCACGCCTTCCTGCCAAAAAGAATATTCTGCTGAGAAAGGAGAGGATTAAGTGCTGCTCCACTAAAGATGGGATTGTATGGAAATGAGTGAAGGTCCTAAACCGGCAGCCTGGGGTTTGGAATGGGCTGTGTTTTAAAACCTAAATCTTGCCCGTGTCCTATTAGGCATATCTGCTTACTGTGGAAATAAACACTGAGGTAAGATGTAATCTGGCACTGAGCTGTGCTCTCATGGAAACAAATGACAAAATGCTCCTTGGAGTCAGGCTCTCCGAGCTCTCTTTAAAAGCCTAGGAGACTTCTGCAAAGGTGTTTCCAGTGCATGTGTATTAATGGTCTTTTAATAGGAATTTTTTCTGAATAACCTAATGCGTGAGAATAGCGTGCACATTTCAAAAATCAACAGCCGACTTCCCTCCATCAGAGGAAATGGATTAAGCAGTATTTTCAGTACTACAATGGATCTGAATGAAGGAATAACATGGCTTTTGATATATGATAGTTTCAGGAGACTGGCACAAAAATAGGCCAAAGAAAGTCCTCAAAGGCACCTATATGGAACATTTTCAAGGCTTGGAAATAGCTTGTATACAGAACATCCTCCTTTCATTCAACCAAAAAGAATGTGCTCACAAGGCAGAAAGGACAAGAGGTGGGAATTACGCGTGGCTTCCTGCGACTATTTCCAACCATAATCAATGCGGTACTAATGTACCGAGGTATCAGTTCTGTAAACAGCCTTGAATATGCTGGCTATAGAATAATAAAATTTTAAAAAGAGGGAGAGAGAATGGGAGAGGCCGAGAAGGAGGAAGAGAAGGAGCTCAAGAGGGGCTGCTCGATTACAAGCAGAAAAACAGGTTCCTGAAAGATGGATCTGGGCTCAGGCAGGCCCTTAAAGCCTTTAAACAAGCTCTGCAGGGAATTAAATTCTCTACCTTACTGTAGAAACATGTAGCGATAAAACAGGTTGTTTATGACACAGACTATCTACGATTTTAATTGAAATTTGTCAGAAATATGTACCTCCATTAATGGATGCTGAATTTAAGTGCTCCAAGTGAAAAAATGCAAGCAAGAGGGTACAACGCAGTCAGTCTTCCAGAAGTCTATGAAAATACAGGCTTTTTCATTTATTTATTAGGTGAGTATTTCATACCCTAAAGGCAGATCGTTTCCACAAGAATCAGAGTAAGTTCTGACTGTACAGATGGATTTGAATGTGGGCTCCTGCAGTGGCTGCCTTAATCCCTGAATGAGCGTATAGAAGGCAAGTGAGAAACCAGTGGCTGTTCTGGTACCTTCACAAGCTGCTTTCATCTCGGCGGTGGTGGGTGCTGTCACCACCACAAGGTGATGGTCCAGTCCCTCTCGTTTCCACAAGAATCAGAGTAAGTTCTGACTGTACAGATGGATTTGAATGTGGGCTCCTGCAGTGGCTGCCTTAATCCCTGAATGAGCGTATAGAAGGCAAGTGAGAAACCAGTGGCTGTTCTGGTACCTTCACAAGCTGCTTTCATCTCGGCGGTGGTGGGTGCTGTCACCACCACAAGGTGATGGTCCAGTCCCTCCTACTTCCTTCTCTCCTCTTCCCCCTCCCATTCCCC
>NW_009607613.1:70929-80396 GCF_000690535.1 Cariama cristata | reverse complement strand
CCCAGCATTCAGAGTCTGGCATTCAAATCAAAGGTTTGCTTTGAAGTTATAACCTAAAATGGGAAGTTGATAACTATTTTCCTCCCAGTGCTTTAGTGATGATGAATTGCTGATCACGAAAAGGAAATGACTTCTTCTTTCTTTTTTTTTTTTTTTCATTTACATGCAAGCAGTAAAAGTCAAGGCTCCACATTGCAAATATGTGCAAATTCATCCACTGGCTGTGTGTGCTACAGCAAATCCTATGGAGATAAGGAGCTAAAGCAGCAGGGGTGCAGCAACATAAGCTTCAAAGCTAGACATGCAATTTAATAGGCAACAAACTTAACAAAGGGCAAAGGGATATTTAACAGGGAGGCGAAATATTCCAGCCATTAAAAACAGTAAATTGCTGGGATGGCCAGAGGTTTAACGTTGCACCTCAATATAGAATGTATATGTGGGAAGAAACATAGAAGTTTGCCCAGGAATTAGTTTAGCTAAGAATTATTTTTTTCAAGAAAAGGGATGTTCTGAGGGATGGAAATTGTTGCTGTTGTTATGAAAAGAATTAAGTAAAATAATACTGAGGGGGGGACAGAGGGCTTAGTAATTGGTCCTGAATGCTCAAGGTAATCATCCTGTTCATCATAAATGATGGTGTTTAACCATAAGCAAATTAGACCATGCCAATCTTTCAGAAGGCAATTAAAGCAATAGATTTTCTGTGGCCTGTTTTCACACACAGGGGACTTGATTCAACTCCCATCTACCTCTTTTGGGCACAGGCATACCTCTTGTCTTCAGCACAGCTACGGCTAACTTTTACCACTATCAGTGGTAACTGGTTCAAGCCCGTAACACAGGGCAGAAATATTCTTCAGATGGAAAAAAAAAATATAATTCTCTTCTAAACAGATATCCGTCCTTATTAAAACAACAGTTCCAGTAAAGAACTGATTCCGATCCAGATTCCTAACACTTAATGATGGATATTGGAATGTATTTAGGTTTGCTGAGCACTTACAGTAATAGCAGTTGATTGACCTTTTTTCCCCAGTCACCTGGATCTTCAGTTAGACATATTAAGAGGCTGCACCTGCATTGCAAACTGGCCTTTTTCTTCCATTTTCTGCAGTTCATTTGTATCCAATCAGGTTGCATCAGGATTCATTGCATTTAATGGGAAATGCACTCTTCTGGATCAGATACCTGTTTTCAATTTGGAGAGTATCTGATTCCAATGGCAGAGGTGACAGGAATAAAGAGGAAAGGAGAAGCAAGTGCCTATAGTATAGATTTCTGCCACGCTAACAGAGCTACCAGCTTCTGAATCACTGGGACCTTAGAATTTACTTACATTTTCCAAATTATGACCGTGAAAGAAGAAGTGAAAAAATTCACTATGTCTTTATTTGCGCTTATTTGAATATTAACTCTTGTCTTTCTCAAACAATAATAACTGGGTTTTGACATAAAAATGTCCTCACCACAGTGTCTCCCCAGAGTCACAGCCTTCTAAGGAGCCCACTACTCTGCAATGATGGTCTGTAGAAGTATTCCTGACATACAGCCTAAGTCAGCACCAGGCTCACTACTGGTTAGAGTGGGATGAAGTCCAGGCTCATTATCACCTGCTCTATCTTTCAAGTGTCAGCTTGAGGGTTCGACCAGGGGAGGAATGATGGACAAGGTTGCTGTGCGGACTTTTTTTTAATTAAAAAAGCTCTGCCTCCAAATATTTATTTTTTTTTTTTCCGAAATCATGTCATGGAGACAGCATATTTTCTGTACCAAGCTTTGACATAATTCGTATTAGGAAGAACACCTGCACAGATTTATCTGTGGCAGAAACGTCAGGGTATCTTTTTCCTAACAAGCAGAAAGAAAAATTGTGTGGCATCACAGCATTAATACTGTAAACCTCTGCTTCAGTTCAAAAACAGCCTGCCCAGATTTATTCAATCTATTGGAAATATGGAGAAGGTAGACCTGTGAAGACTACCATTTTCAACTTGCTTACAGGCATTTGGAAGACGTCAATTCCTATATAGAAGTAAAACGATAAGGAAAATCTGGGATCAGCTTTGGCTCCCTTGTATCTCATTGCTGCAGACATCTGACACGCTCACCTTGAAGGTCTGACAGAAGTGACATTTAGCAAAAAGAACCATCAGGGCAGGAAGGAAAGTATTAACATGAAAGTGAAAGAGTAAGCCAAGAGAGGCTTCTTGTTGACCTCTAAAGAAAGTATCAAATCCTGCCCCAGATTGCTGTACACACTGACAAAATACTTCATCTGGCTTGGATGGCTGTGGCATGAAACCAAGCTGAATGCTAGACAAACCACCAAGGGGCCACTTCTACTTTGCCAACAAGATCATGCATATTCAGGGAGCTTTCCAAGTGGCATAGACCTCCTCCTTCCCACCCACCAACAAACAACCCACCTACATTCCCTGAATTCAGTACTTTCATTCAGACACCCTCAAGGAGCCACAACGTGAGCCCTGAGAAGTGGCCTATGCCCCTCATCAGCCTGGGAAAGAAAATGCTCAACAGCTGGTGCTGGTCCTGAGGGCAGCTGCCTGCGCGACACTCAAACAGAGGGACCTCCTCTCTCTGACCATCTGTTAGTCGAGTGCCAAGGAAATCTACATTGTAAACCTCATTCCTGGCCAGCTGGCACCCAGTCTCATAGTTCTGAGTTTACCCAGAAGCTAGCAAAAGCCAACTTCAGGGCTGCTGGAGGTAGCATCACAGAAGTGGTCAGGTCGAGGCAGAGATGGGTGGACATTTTCAAAATAAGGCTATATTTCATTAGAAAGCACCCTATAAGTAAACCTGAGATCTTCTATAAAAGGAGACCAAGTTTGGTCAATCCTTGGGTGAACGATTAGTGGGCTTGCAAGGAACTACACTTGATGGGCTGCACTGGGTGTTAAAGAGTCCATATTTCCAGCTCTACCTAAATATGTTTCCTAAACTCGGACACCTAAAAGCGAGAGGAGTTACCTGGAGCCCAACGGCTCCAAGGTCTGGGTCCCCCAGTTGCCGTGAGTGAGCCTGTAAGCCCTAAAAGGCTGTGGCTGCTGCTGAGGTTCATGGCCCTGCAGCCCTGCGTCCCACCTGGGAGATGACAGTGCTGTTGCTCTTGATATGCTGGAAGTGGTTAGCCTCATTTTACTTGGAGGGCAGGCAAAGGTTGGAGCCAGGGTGGTGGGGAGAAAGGCAAACCCCGCCATTGCCCAGGGTTTCTACTGGCAGCAAAGTGATGGTGGCCAAGCTGCCTGCTCCATCGGTGCCAGACCTGCGGGAAGCTGAAGTTGCTGTCGAAGGGTGAGGTCAAAACCATCAGCAATTGCTCCCTGCCCACTGGGCAATGGCAGGAGGAGCCGTGCCAGCCCTCTGTGGCCTCCCTTGGCTCCACTTCCCAGCTCTGTTCTCCCTGCCTTCCCTTTCCATAGCCAGAGCATCTCACCTTTGACAAAGCCGCCCCGGGAGAGCAGCACACAATTTTGCATGTGCTGTCGTGAAGGCTTGAGTCAGCCTTGCCCAAAGCAAATTCCCTGGGAGAGCAGAGATGGTCATAACCTCACCGCCATGGCTGGCAGTGCAAGGTGCACTCTCGCCTTCGCCTGCCTCCTCGAACACAAATACCTGGCAGCACACGCGTTTGCAAAAATCATACCAAAACAACACTCCTTTCTTGGGGGGACAATGAAGATACAAACAGCCTGTGACAGATGTTAGCAGTGCTGCTGAAGGCTTTACTTAAAGGCACTTGCAAAGCAGGGGGATTTTCAAGGGACAAAAACCTGTGTAAAAGAGAAGAATTGATTGTTTCACCAGAAAACGCACAAAAGAAAAAAAGGGAAGAAAACAGAGTTATGGTCTCAACATGTCCAGTTTAGCAGCATTTGTCAGCTGACACAGCTGAGAGAAGTGAGGAAGAAAGGGCTTTTTGTTAAGACACTGGAATCAGAGACTAAGGGGATCTAGATCTGCAGCACAGCTTAAATGGACCTTCCTGACTCTGCCTCAAGTTTCTTACATTTCCTTAGGCAAAGCATTTAATCACTCTGTACTGGATTCCTCATTTGTAAAATAAGGGTAATACTTCCTTCCTCCGTCTTGTCTAATTAGTCAACCAGGGCCAAAGCCATAAAAGAACTTCGCTACTTAAAGTGAAATTTAAGTGACTGAATTAAAATATGGGTCCTCAGCATGTTCTCGCAGCTGCTGCCTAGAGCTGGAGATATCTGAAATCTGTATACCTATACATTAAGAAACGACGTGTACCTTCCTGTTCTCACCTAGGCACTAGAATATTGAACCTTTGGGGCACCTGAATTCCCTTGCAGACTTACCCTTCATCTCTTTGAGGTTATCATTTGAGGATTTACTGCAGTGACCATCACACCAATTATCATTTAGGAGACAGAAATATCTGACTTCCAGGAAAGAGATAGTTGAGTTGCAAATTTTTTTTGAGGAGCAAGCAGTTTGTCTGATAAGAAGAGATGTCAAAGTGAGAGGGTTTAGTGTAATTTAGTGCTGAATGAAAGATGCTGTATAACAAGGACTGTGTGATCACAAAGGCTTTGAAAGAGTAGAGGCATGCTTCTCCTGTTTGACAGCATCACCCACAATGTGTCATTACAGATATTGATGATTATATAGCCATAATTAAAGTGTTGTGCCTAAATAGCTAAATGCAGAAAGCAGTGTCAGCTCATTAACACAACTTTAAGTTAAATCATCTACTTTATGTCTGGTTATGCAGCCCGCACATAAGAGCTGAGGCAAATATTTGAGGTTCCTTGCTTAAAAAAAGAGTTACTACATCTAATCATCAAAGCAGAGCTGCTTGCCAAGAGCATAAAAACCTAATGGGTTTTGCAAGAAAATTATGTCACCTTCAAATCAATGTTGATAATACAGGTGGCATTTATAAAAGATAAAGTCATTCATATTCACACAGTCTATCTCCAGCAACTGTCAAAAGAGATTACGAGCCCACTGTCCAGAAAGACATTTTGCCAAAGCAGGGTTTTGTTAGAATAAGACACGCTGACAAATCAGAGTGACTTTATTTTTTTCCTGACAATTTCTTCATTTGGACTTAAACAGTGACATATGGATGCCTTGCTTTGTGCAAATAATCAGGATCATTCAGGCATCTACTGGTGTTATTCACATGCCTTTTCTTGTGATGCTCACGAGATCAGCATTGACTGTGCATGAATGCAGGAATGGACTTCATAAAACTTGCAAGGAAGAACAGTTTTTCAACATAACATTTGCTACGAAGGACGAAAGAAAAGGTCTAGGAAAGCATCATTCTCAACAAGTCTGCAAGTCCAGAGGACAGTATGGTTTAGCATAATAATAAAATTACCTAATAATGCTACTACATAAAGATCAACTACTTTTGAAAAAAACATGGGATGGGAGAAGGTACAAAAATCTTGTGCAGAAAGATACATATAACACATATTTTTTAAAAAAAATCGAGATCCTTGTAAATGCTTCACATTTGTAAAAAAAAGAAAAATCAGTTTAGCTATAGAAGTTTCATTGCTTTATTTGGATAGACATGCATTTGTTTGAATGATCCATAATGCATTTCCTGAAATGTTTTTCTAAAGCCTAACTGAGATATTCTTACACAGAAAAGTGTAATATATATCGAAAGTCGTAAAAGACAATAGGTAAAGAATAACGATGACTAATGACTTGTTAACATGACTTGTTATGAATGTTATGAATTACTTGTTAACAACCTGCATTACACCACTGGACACAGAGAAAGACCCTGTCCAGGAAAATTATGTGGTGCTGTTGCGATTTACAAATAGGAATGATTTCATACCAGAGAATTAAGTACAGAAAACCAGCATAAATTGTGATCTTTTGGAAACATAAACATACGTAATAAATTAAGACTGAATCATGAAATATATAATCTGGTGGACACTAGGAAATCTAATTCCAAACACAGAAGTAAAAGGACTGGGGACGAGTGCTAAGGACAGAGACTCACTGGTGAGCGTGGGCAGTGAAATTAGGCTAGCACTTCAGGTATGAGCTGACATGAGAGAAATAAAACCACTCTCAACAGCCAATGTGTTGTGGAGGCAGGGGAAATATTTTATGCATCAAGGTTGTATGACAGCCATCATCTGGAATATTGCATCACTACGGCAGATACACTGTGTATGGGAAAGGTGCCCAGAGGGGATCAACATAATTCAGGAAGGGCCTGAACTAAAAAAAAATTTCACAGTAAAGTTCATTCTGGCTAAACAATGACAAAGATGAGATATTGTGACATTCTACCAACATTTGAGAAACAGAGATTAATTTTTTAGTATAACTAATAATTGACATTTGGCATAATACATACAACTGAGTAAATTGAAGCAAATTAGGAGTGAAATTTTAAGAGGAATTTCAAGAAAAACTTCTTGACAGAAAAATATATTAGATTGTGGAGTAGTCTCCCCAGGGAAATAATGAAAGCACTGTCACTCGGGACTTTTAAAATTACACTGAAAAAAACCCACAATAGAGTATCTAGTAGAGAAAACAGTCTTTGAATTGGCCTCAGGGAGTGGAACTGAATGACTTAATTGGTCTTCTCAGTCTCTAATTTCTGCAGGACAGCCCATGCCCTCTGTGCTTTCCACACAAGGGGAAAATAAGCTGAGGCAGTCCCCAGCCAGGGTATTGAGTTTCCCATCGCCGGTGCTGAGGTGGGAAGAGGGCTGAGCTCCCCAGCCCGGTCCTGGCTGCTCCATCCTCCCATGCATCCAGTAAACCCCCCCCTTACTTCCCCTGTCACAACCCCATAGCTCGGTGAGGAGCAGCAGTAGGGCCCGGATTAATTTATTTCAGCATGTTGTAGCCTCTCATCTGGGGGGATTGGTGGCAGAAATTTTTTTTTTTCCAAGACACACTTCTGCCTCACATTCTAAAATTTAGAGGATTCTTCTGTATCTGGACATTTGCTATGGAGAAGTAATGGAGAAGTAATAAAAGCATCTGTGAATCTTTGGTCCTATCTTTCTGCCTAATTGATCAGAAGATCCTTCTCTTTCTCTGAGCCCAGCAGCTGATTTTCTTCATGCTGTCTCTTCAAGTGACTTTTCTCATCGTTTGATCATGTAGAGAAAGGCTCAGCTTATGTTTCAAGTTTCTGCATTCCGTTTTTTCTCAATAGAAACAGCAAAAAGAAAAAAGGAAATAAGAAAAACATTGTTACTTAGACCAATAAAGCTATAACCATGGAAAATTTTTGTAGTGTAAAACCGGTAACCTCAATTCTCTGGTATAACACGACTGTTTTCTATGATGTACCGGCATGGTAAGGGAGGTTCTGCATGGGATTTGGTATTTGATGCAGGAGAGGAGGAATTGTGACTGGAGCACAAGATACTCTTGATACTATATTTGTATATAATGCTTTGTTAAATTCAATCAATCTTAAGTTCATAGGCATAAATTCAAGCAGTCTTAAGTTGCACTGGATTTGTACTAAGGCCGCAGACAGGAAAGTGGGATGACAGCCAGATGCAACTTCTGTCTCAGTTCATTTTGTATGCAACGGCCATTCAGCAAACTAGTAACAGATAGCAAATTTTAAGCATCTGAGCATCCCAATCAAAACCATTCTGCCTCAGCAAGTGCTTAATTAGTCCTCGTTCACAGAATGGAGACCAGCAGATCAACATAATCTGGCCATTATGAAAAGTATTAGCGGTTCTTGCAAATGAGAAAGGCTGTGGGCTACTCAAAGGAATTTGTTTTTTTCTGACTGAGGCTCACCACATGAAACCAGCTAGCAGATACACAGCAACCATGCTGTCCACCTGAGCTCCCCCATTTTATACAACAAAAGCTGACTTTTTGGATGAGACCTCCAGAGCTGGAATCCAGGCTCTTGTCCCGCTCGGGTGTTTCATGGCCTTTTTGCTGTCTCTTTTAGGTTTCTTCCTGCTCATCTGTTACAGGTCTTATTCTGAGCCATCCCACTTTCTCCTTTTACCAATGGAACACTGAAGTGCTTAGCGTCTAGGTCTGCATCCCACAGGAGGAACAAGGTGTTGAAGGGCTGCAGGACTAACCATTAAGTTCTCAAGTCTGAACTTTGGGGATCTTCTTCAAATAACAGTAAGGGCATGGACCTGTTTGGCCCAGATTGCCCCTGGGATGGAAATGGCCTTTGTGCATCTTGTAGCAGGCATTTATCTACTACATATCGACTTCTGGTTGTCTTGGTGGAACTGGCTCTGCTGCTCTTGTCTAATTTTGTTTGAAATCAAAGGGAGTCCTTTCCTCAGTTTCAGTGGTCCCCTGATGAAGTCAACATGCTAAAAATTATGGGATCGAAGCATTGCTTGCAGTGAAGGCATCTGGTTCAATTTTTTTTTCAACTCCAAATGGTCCGTTTATACTCAAATTTACTTTTCTCCCTTTCCTACCTGTCTCTCATGGAGAAGGACATTGATGGAGTAAAGTGCTTGAACTTACTGCTGAGTTTATGGACCCAGATAATAATGTTATCGAGCTTTTACGGGCTTTTTTTAAGGTGCCTAACACTGTCCAAAGGAGGCAAGTGCTGCTTGCTGTATTTTACAGGTGGGGAACTGTGGTACTTGCACTGTGGAATGATGGAGCTGGGAAGAGAACCAAGGTCCCTGGCAGATATATTGCATTTCCAGTTATTTCAGTGAGCCTATTCGTGTGCTTATAGTTAAGTAAAAACTTTACTACTTCCCCTGATCTGAAGCAATCTCCTTTCCTCCTTCCCTCCTTCCTAAAGCCCAAATCAGAAATGCTCCCCCCAGATAATTTTACTGAAATGAAATAAATAAAGAAATAAATAAAGTAATTAATTAATTTAAAAAGGCATGAATGAGCATGCGAAAGGTGCTCTGGAGTATTAGCAAAGCCCGTCTTTGTGGGCCTGAAAAGGTCATGATAATGAGCTCCTCCATCAGGGGTGGAGAGAGGGACACATGCGAAGTAGGGTCTTGGGCTGCGTTTCATTAAAGAAAGGTTTCAGCCTTTTTCCTTGGGAAAAAAAAAAGCAACACAACAGCTTTGAAAATGGAAAGCGACACAAACTGATCATTATGGTTGAAAGCTCCATCATTAAAAAAATCTCTCATCATTCACAGGCTCCTGACAGCTGGTCGCTGGGCCCTGAATAAACACAGCCAGCGCCGCGTGGATTTTGGGGAAGACACTCCATGTTTCCCTAGCTGGGGGCAGAGGGGGGCAGGCTGTGCCTCTGGGGCCACCTCGGGCCCCCCAGGCTACCTTCCAGCTGGCCACCACGCAGGCAAGCAGCCCCTGCCCCCTGCCATCAGCAGGACCCCCCGCCCAGGGACAATGTCCTATTGAGGGGTTTAGGGTACGGTGAATACCCACCAGTCCGCTTTGTCCCGCTCCCCTTCTCCGCCTCCTTCTCCCCTCTCTCA